>NC_092339.1:120170000-120470000 GCF_046630445.1 Rutidosis leptorrhynchoides | reverse complement strand
TAGTCTGCAAACCATGGAATTTCATTATAATCTATCTTCAATAGATATTCATCAGGAAAGTTGTCTTGTATGGCCGATTCATTTAGAACTTCTAATTCAGGATTTTCAAGACGAGAAAGATGATCAGCGGCGAGATTTTCTGCTCCCTTTTTATCTCGGATTTCAATATCAAACTCTTGTAAGAGTAAGATCCAACGGATTAATCGTGGTTTGGCATCTTATTTCGATAATAGGTATCTAAGAGCAGAATGGTCAGTATAGACCACTGTTTTAGCTAGAACGAGATATGAACAAAATTTGTCAAAAGCAAAGACAATAGCAAGGATTTCTTTTTCAGTAGTTATGTAATTCGTTTGTGCTCCTTGTAACGTCTTACTAGCATAATATATAGGTTGAAATCGTTTTTCAATCCTTTGTCCTAAAACGGCTCCCATTGAAAATCACTTGCATCGCACATTAGTTCAAACGGTAGATTCTAATTTGGAGTTATCATTATCGGTGCATTAGTAAGTTTTTCTTTAAGAATATTAAAAGATTTGATGCATTCATCTGAAAAGATGAATGGAGCATCCTTTTCTAGGAGTTTATTCATAGGAGTGGCAATTTTAGAAATATCTTTTATAAAACGTCGGTAAAAACCGGCATGCCCTAGAAAACTCCTAACTCCTTTAACATTGATGGGATGTGGAAGTTTAGCAATTACATCTACTTTAGCTCTATCCACTTCAATTCCTTCCTTTGAAATTTTATGACCAAGAACGATGCCTTCTTTAACCATGAAATGGCATTTCTCCCAATTAAGTACTAGATTTGATTGTTCGCATCTAATAAGTATTCGTTCAAGATTAACTAGACACGATTCAAATGTATCACCGAAGACTGAAAAGTCATCCATGAAAACTTCCGTGCATTCTTCTATCATATCGTAAAAAATTGCCATCATGCACCTTTGAAAGGTTGCAGGGGGGTTGCAAAGTCCAAATGACATGCGTTTGTAAGCAAAAGTACCATAGGGGCACGTGAATGTGGTTTTCTCTTGGTCCTCGGGTGCTATTGGTGTAGAGACCCATCCTAATCTATCCGGACGAAGTCCCTATCGATTATAAACGATTCACAACAGTTGATTACATCGCGAGGTACTTGACCTCTATATGATACATTTTACAAACATTGCATTCATTTTTGAAAAGACAATCTTTCATTACATCGAAGGTTGACAGCATGCACCATTTTATAATATATCCACTATAATTGACTTAATAATAATCTTGATGAACTCAACGACTCGAATGCAACGTCTTTTGAAAGATGCCATAAATGACTTCAAGTAATATTTCTAGAATGAGCAAATGCACAGCGGAAGATTTCTTTCGTACCTGAGAATAAACATGCTTTAAAGTGTCAACCAAAAGGTTGGTGAGTTCATTAGTTTAACATAAATAATCATTTCCATCATTTTAATAGACCACAAGATTCGCATTTCTCATAAATATACGTCCCATGCATAGAGACAAAAATAATCATTCATATGGATTGAACACCTGGTAACCGACATTAACAAGATGCATATATAAGAATATCCCCATCATTCCGGGATACCCTTGTGATATGATATAAATTTCGAAGTACTAAAGCATCTGGTACTTTGGATGGGGTTTGTTAGGCCCAATAGATCTATCTTTAGGATTCGCGTCAATTAGGGTGTCTGTTCCCTAATTCTTAGATTACCAGACTTAATAAAAAGGGGCATATTCGATTTCGATAATTCAACCATAGAATGTAGTTTCACGTACTTGTGTCTATTTTGTAAATCATTTATAAAAGCAGTGCATGTATTTTCAGTCCCCAAAATATATATTTCAAAAGCATTTAAAAAGGGAGCAAATGAAACTCACCATACTGTATTTTGTAGTAAAAATACATATGACGTCATTTAACAAGAGTAGGGTTGGCCTCGGATTCACGAACCTATATCATTTATATATATTAACACAAATATTTGTAATCGAACAAATTTATTATATCTTAAATTATATATTATATATATTTAATTTGTATGTATCTTTAAAAATGACTAATGTTTATATAATTATATTAATATTGATATATGTTTAATATTATATTAAAAATACATCATTTGTTTATAATATGTAATGTTATTATAAGTATAATTTTATATACATAATATTTATTTGTTGTAAAAATAATAATAATGATAATACTAGTAATAAAAATAATGATAATAATAATAATTTGTAAAAATAATAATACTTATGTTCATAATAATAATAATAATAATAATAAATATAAATAATAATAATAATAATAATAATAATAATAATAATAATAATAATAATAATAATAATAATAATAATAATAATAATAATAATAATAATAATAATAATAATAATAATAATAATAATATTAATGATAATACTACCTCAATAGAAATAGCTCTTAAAAAAATGCCAAGTCCGGGTTTGAACCCGTGACGTCCCGATAACATCCTTAAACCAATGCTCCGTTTATTCTTTTCTGATTTACTTTGTGAATTAATAGGTTATGACCCATCGTAAATTCATCACCAATAATCAACTATTCATCATTATTTTCTAAATTTCCAGTTTCCATCACCAAGTTATCATAATCATAATCATTTTCATTACTCGATCATAATCATCATGCCATGGTATTAATCATAATACATGTAACACACTTAACATCATCATATCTTCATCCTTTCATCCGGCAATCATGGAACTTATATCATCGTCATCTAAAATCACTTAATCGATTTTTATCCCTTATCATACCATCGTCATTAGCATCAGCCGAACCGAAAACAGCACTAGATTTCAGCCCATTGAATTATCTAAGTCAAATTACTAAACTAAGTTTACGGCCCAAGTAAGGCCCAATAGAATTTTTGGCCCAACAAGTATAAGTTAAATAAAAGGGTGTGTGTTTTTAATCAGTAGTAGCGGCCTAATTTGCTTAATGAATTCAAAAGGTTACGGCCCAACAAATATATATGAAGCCCACTTGAATAGCTCAAAGAATTTCGGCCTAAAAAAAATATGGTGAACGGAACCTACTCGTTTTTCTATCGATGGAAAAGAGCAACTAATGTCATCCTCTTTACAGCTCATCGTCAATATCCTTTTGTTTACACAACTTACATCATCAATCATTATTATAAAAAAATATTAAACCGTCCCTTTAGTGTTTATGTTTGGTTGGTCATTGTGACGATCGCTCCAAATCCATATGGACGAACACGTCATTCATTGATTTCATTGCGAGGTATTTGACCTCTATATGATACGTTTTATAAACATTGCATTCTTTTGAAAAGGCACACCATAAATGAATATTTAAATCAAAGGTTTTCGACATCTGATGATTTCTACATATAGACAATCACCGTATATAATAGTTTACAATAGTACTTCCGTTGACAATGCAGTCAAAATAAGGTACATGATGATGAATTGGTGAATGCAACGTTTTCTTGAAAAATATGCCATATAAGACTCCATGCACATAGCTTGTCTATTATATAAGCAAACAGCATAAGACTTCTAGGGAACCTGAGAATAAACATGCTAACAAGTGTCAACACAAAGGTTGGTGAGTTCATAGTTTGTATGTTTCGCATAATCTGTATATAGAGATGGATCACAAGATTTCAGTTGTTTCATCCAGAAACGTTTATCAAAATATTCTACGAAATTGAGCACCCTGGTAACTAAACTTAACGTATATATAATTTGTACCCTTTGTATAATCATCTTAATAATACACGCAAACCAACGTGTACGCTTCTCAAATAGCATACGTCCGTTAAAAGGCTAGTGCTCTAGCTCGGACGGGGATATCAAGCCCTATGGATCCATATACTACTACTCGCGCCCACCAGTTCTTATAACTGCAATAGCTACCAAAGCTAAGGGATTTTCGGTTCAAACTCAGTGTAGAATTTAGTATGTACTTGTATCCATTGTGTTTAAAATAAATTGCATGTATTCTCAGTCCAAAAATATATATTGCAAAAGCAATTAAAAAGGGATCAATGAAACTCACCTTAGCAGCACATAAAGTTGTTCATCGTAATGTGACCGAAACTCGGTATATCAAATAATCGTAGATCTCAACCTAGAGAACATATGTTGGTCAATAAATGTCTATCAAGCTAGGTCAGGTCATAGTGTATCACAATCCTAATGCTCGAAATTGACATACAAAAGTTATTCAAAGTTGTTTCAAAAAGTCAATTTTGACAATAGTTCAACAAACGAGACGTACCTTATATAAGGATTCATTTACTCGGTTGGTAATATTCAAAAATCCATTTTATCAATCTCGTAAACAAGTTGTTTAAGTATTAATTGCAGATTCAAAAAGCAATTCCAATTAATGTCAATTATAATTCAGTTGACCATATCTTTTGATTCGTTCCTCGAAACTATTCGATATCTAAATGAAAAGTTATTGATTTTTCGCCAGCTTTCCGAAAACATGTATATCATATACCTTTTACCCGTAATATATGTATTTAATTTGTGATTTATTATAAACTGTTTAACGACGAAATTTAGCATACAAGCATGTATAAATATATACACTCGAGCACTAGTATGTATACACTATTAATTTATAAAATATAAAATATAAATGCTTACGTATTAATATTGAGATTCAATATTGTAGAAAAGTACGTAGACGTAACGGAGATGATAAACACTAAGTTTGATTCACAATTATACCCCCGAACATTACCCATAACCTCCTTGGCAATAACCCATAGTTTCCTTAGCTTTAATTCACTCGAAAATCATTTTTGAAATCGTTTGAACATGACCTCGTCGTAGTATTTTATGTATAATACTAATAAAAATAATATTAATACTACTGATAATAATAAGATTAATATTAATATTAATCTTTAATAATAATAATTATAATAATTATAATAATAATAATAATAATAATAATAATAATATAAATAATATAAATATTACGGAGTATATATCTATATCTGTGTAAGTGTGTGTGATGTTCGAGCAAAACAATTGAATTTATAGTACCTTTTCTGAAAAAGCACCCCATGCGATCGCATGGGATTTGTGCTTCAAGGCCATGCGATCGCATGGCCCTCTGATCCAGCTCACAAACTTTTAACTTTTTGTTTGTCGACATAATTTTATATAATATATATAATATATTTAATTTATATAATTAATTATATATTATATTAAATTCACATGCATAGTTGACTTGTAATTTTTGTTCCGATAAGTCGTACGTCATCACTCGACTTATGTCCCGGTTCCGGTTTTTCCAAATGTCCTTTCGTACGCTGAGAAAACTTGTATTTTACATTTCGTGTCACGTACCTTTGTCAAAATATAGCCTTAAATTATCCCTAAACTATACCACTCAAAGTATATCTTAAACTTTCGAGTATTTTGATCATTTTCTTCTATAAATCATCGTCTCGCTATTTGTTAATATATATATAATAACAATTCGTTTTTATGACCAAGTTAATATTATATTTTATCGTATTGTTAAATATATATTTTCGATATTAATAAACACGTTTTAAAATACATATCGCAAGTTATTCATATATCTAATTTCAACAGTTGATATTTCGTATTATTGTATGTGTCCAAATTACGTTATTTAAACAAACACTTTACCATTTATTCCGAATACCGTTAAGAATGAATGATTTCCCAAATCAACGTGGACCTTATAACAAAGACCCGTAATAATATCATAATCCTTAAGGGACTCAATAATTATCTTTTAATTCAATCGTTTGACATAATCTTTTAACTCTGTATCTAAATATATCAATCAGATAATCAAACCAATAAGTTTAATGCACAGTATCATATACTCAACACTTTGTTACGTTTTCAAGTTATGGTATATATATGTATCTATTTACCTATAATTGTTCGCGAATCGTTGAGAACAATCGAAAGGTAATTGAATAGTTCAAAAATTTTGAGATTCAACTTTACAGACTTTGCTTATCGTGTCGAAAACGTTAAAGATTAATTTTAAATTTGGTCAAAAATTTCCGGGTCATCACAGTACCTACCCGTTAAAGAAATTTCATCCTGAAATTTGAGTGAGGTCATCATGGCTGACAATAAAAATATTTTCATGACGAATATGAGTTGGTAAATAGAATTTTATCACCATTGAATAATACGGATAAAACAATCCGATTACTCGAAGCGTATGAGAGAAGTTATCGTAATAGAGTGAAATGGAGAATAGAGATTCGTCTTATCTCTTGATGTAGTAACGATTGATATCCGGAATTTAAGGAATAGAAAATCTTCATAATTTAAATAAGATTTGATTCTTCGGAATTTAAGAAAATTATGATTTCCTTTGATTAAATGCGTAATCTGCCTCGATTGCTATGTCTGATATTTTTCTATAAATTAACCTCTTCCGTTTCATTTATTTTCACCACTCCTATAATCTTCTTTCTTATTTCATACTTACAAAAGATTTGTGAAAATGCTTCATCCAGTTCTGATTCTTGATATTTTCTTGGCTATCATATCATTCATTCTTCTTTTTCATCTGCCACCAGAGGAGGTTATTTTCTTCTACTATTACCTTGGGGTTATATTGTTTTTCATTCTCCCGTGTCTTTATATTGCTATACGCATTGATATACACGGTTTGTAATTTCGGGGTTGTTTTTGGGCTTTATATTTTCCATTATATTTCGGAGCTTCATGCTTTCGTTTTCTCTTCCTGACTTTAAGTCAAGCGAATAATGGTCCAAAATTCGTAGGTATGGATTTTGAAATGAACATAATTAATGTTCTAAGAAAGAAATGGTAATGGCACAATCTGACTTGTCAAATTACCAGAATACCTCGAAAAAGACCGAATCATCAAGAAAAATATTTTCTTGATATGTTTAGAGGTTTTATAGAATGAAAGAGTTATGTAACATGGTTCATGATGAGGGTATGATCTGTGAACCTTTATCACGTTCCATTAGAAACTCAGTATGACTTACTGTAATATAATCACGTTGATCAAGTGTCATTATATTATACTAACTCATGCTTCAATTCCCAACACTACTTCAAAAACATCCATTTTTCGAAATTTTCAGAAATTAGAAACTAAAATAGTTTCTTTTATGATGTAACACAGATAGCGTGAAGAGATAAATGATTTTAGATAAGAATAGTTATGAAAATATCTTCAGAAAATGGAGGATATTTATAATGGAAGATACGATGATATCTTAGAATTTCTAATATCAGAGGATGATGCGAAAAATCTGTCTGTGAAGGTTTAGAATAAGAAGTAAGATTCTTACTAATGGTTTCAGCAGACACTGAATCATTTGGATTCTTTGAAGGTAGATTTCGTCCTTGTGATTTGTCTACAGCTTCCTTCATACTTTGCTCAACCCGTTTTCTAGTTTCAAACCTTCTCTTTTTCTGTGCTTTTTCAACACACTACTCTTTATCATCAAACTTTCGACTGTTAAAGTCGTTTATAGTTTTTGCTGCTTCATCAGCATTTTTCCAAAATTCGTAGAACTAGTTTCGTAGTTTGGGGTGTTTTTCAGAAACTTCACATTCGAAGTATGTAAGTCTAGAAGATAGATGTTATATATATATATATATATATATATATATATATATATATATATATATATATATATATATATAACTGTTGTCGTAGAAAATGCTGCGAGATTCAAAATACTGATTGCTAATTCCCGGTGGTTGGTATGGAAATTATTGTTACAAGATGTGGATGAGTACATGATAGGGTTTCAATGAGTATAAGAATTTTTTGAAAGGTCAAGGATTAATAAAGTTGTTTGGTAAATTTACTGCTAATGTGGTGGAACATGAAAGGTTCCCTAGTAACAAAACGTATATATCAAGGTTACAATAAGGCTTAATCTGAAAAGTTGAAGTTGACTGGTTGGAAGTGTGATAAAACTGGATACTTTGAAAAGAAATTGCAAGATTATTTTCGGTAATAACAATTCTAAAGGATCTTTCACCGTTTTGAAGTCAAAGTATAGCTTTGAAAGATGTAGAGATCTAAGAATGATGTCACTTGTTAAATCTTGACTTGGATTCTGCTCTGTCAATATCAGAATATGTAATTGAATTTGTATGGAAACGATTGTATATCGCTGTGAGCATAGTTAATAATTTTTGAATCAAAATTGAAGAATGTACAGTGTAACATATTAATTGCGAACTTATATATTTCCCGGGTATTACCTACCCGTTAAAGATTTCACAATTAATACTTTGTACAAAAGAATTTTTATTACCGTCTTTATGAAAATATATGTATGTATATTTTCTTCAGATGTAACACAGATTTAATGAGTTAATATCATATTAAGCTCATTTAATTTTTGGCTTGACTTAGAAATGATTAATCTCTAAAACATTAAAGATTACATAATCTTTGCGGAGTATTTCGCTAATATAATCTATACTTCATTATTTATTCTTATTGATATTCCTCGGTGAAGGATGTTGGTGCTCGTGGAATTTTTGTGAAGCTTACAAGGCACAGATGATGTTTTCTGAAAAGTTTCGAGTATATTGAAATTGAAAATGTAAAATCAATTATGTAATTGATTAATACACTTGGTTTATTATGAAATGGAATTCATGGAGTTGAAATGGAGATTGTAGTTAACAATGGTTAAGTTGTTAAGGAAGGATGTACATCATTGCATATTAGTAATATGAACTAACCGAGTAGTACCTACCAGTTAAGATTCACACGTAATAGCTTAGTACGAAAATATTTATTTTGATTTCAAAATTCATATATATTAAATATACATAAAATTTCTTCAGGGGAAATGAGTTAATACTTCATCGGTTATTGTTGCTGGTATTTCTTGGTAACTATGGTGCGTATGACGTTGATGCTCGTGGAACAGATTGTGAAGTTGAGGTTTGCGATGCGGATGTTGTTGGTGGTGGTAATGGTACTGTTGGTGTTGTTGTCGGTGGTACTGTTGATATCAGTGATGTTGCTGGTGTTTGTAACCTTTGCACCATATTCTCCAAAGCCACTACCCGAGCACGAAGCTCGTTGACTTCTTCTACTACACCGGGATGATTGGCGGTTCGGACGAGCGGATGAATAAGATCTAGAATTTGAGATGGTATATTATCGTGACGAGATACTCTGGAAATGAGAGAGAAAATGGTGTCTCGAACAGGTTCGCCGGTAAGTGCTTAAGGTTCTTCGCCAAGAGGGCAATGTGGTGGATGAAAGGGATCGCCTTCTTCTTGTCTCCAATAATTAAGTAGGCTACTGATAATGCTAAAAACGAACATATATTTCATAGCATTATTCCTCAAGAAAGACAAGCTTTTAGTTGCAATTGTTCTATTTACAAGTGATATTCGTTTAAATAATAAAAGGTGAAGACAAAAGACAGATTCGACGATTTGAAGACGCAAACGACCAAAAAGCTCAAAAGAACAAAAGACAATTAAAAAGGTTCAAAATATTGATGAGGAACGTCTCAAAATGACAAGAGTACAAGTTGCGGAACGCAAAGTACGCGATTTAAAATAATACGCGAGGACGTCCGAAAATCCGGAACCGGGACCTGAGCCAAGAAGAAACGCCCGACGCAACGGACCAAAAATATCTAGTCTACTATGCACAAGAATATAATATAATATATATATAATTATATATAATTATATATTATATATATTATTATTATTATATTACGTCGGCAAGAAGAAAACAAAAGTAGTTGGCTGAATCCAGGGTGGCCATGCGACTCGCATGGCCAGAAGCACAAAACCATGCGAGTCGCATGGTGTGAGATTACTGGTCAGGTCCTATAAATAGCCAGTTTTCTGACGAGTTTTAATCATCATTTTTTTCTTCTCTTCATACGAAGTAATATATTTATATTTATTATATTTTAATTTTAATTATAAATTCTAATAATAAGGGTATGTTAGCGAATGTTGTAAGGGTGTAAGTCGAAATTCTGTCCGTGTAACGCTACGCTATTTTTAATCATTGTAAGTTATGTTCAACCTTTTTATATTAATGTCTCGTAGCTAAGTTATTATTATGCTTATTTAAAACGAAGTAATCATGATGTTGGGCTAATTACTAAAATTGGGTAATTGGGCTTTGTACCATAATTGGGGTTTGGATAAAAGAACGACACTTGTGGAAACTAGGCTATGGGCTATTAATGAGCTTTATATTTGTTTAACTAAATGAAAGTTTGTTAATGTTAATATAAAGATTTACAATTGGGCGTCCCTATAAATTACCATATACACTCGATCGGACACGATGGGCGGGGTATTTATTTGTACGAATAATCGTTCATTTAACCGGATACGGGAATGGATTAATAGCCACTAGAATAATTAAAACAGGGGTGAAATTACATTCAAGGGTAATTGGTGTAATTGTTAACAAAGTAGTAAAACCTTGGTTTACACGCAGTCGATAACCTGGTGTATTCATTAAACAAAGTATTAAAACCTTGTTACAATTCGAATCCCCAATTAGTTGGAATATTTATCTTCGGGTATAATAATAATTTGACAAGGACACTTGCAATTTATATTTATGACTGATGGACTGTTATGGACAAAAACCAGACGGACATATTGAATAATCCAGGACAAAGGACAATTAACCCATAGGCATAAAACTAAAATCAACACGTCAAACATCATGATTACGGAAGTTTAAATAAGCATAATTCTTTTATATCATATTTTATTTCCTTTATTTTATATTTTATCGCACTTTTAATTATCGTACTTTTTAATTATCGCAATTTAATTTTTATCGCATTTTTATTATTCGCAATTTCATTATCGTTATTTACTTTACGCTTTAATTTAAAGTCTTGTATTTATTTTATATTTTACATTAGGTTTTAACTGCGACTAAAGTTTTAAATCGACAAACCGGTCATTAAACGGTAAAAACCCCCCTTTATAATAATAATATTACTTATATATATATTTGTATTTTTATAAAAGTAAACTAATATAGCGTTGAGCTTTGCTTAAAGATCTCCCTGTGGAACGAACCGGACTTACTAAAAACTACACTACTGTACGATTAGGTACACTGCCTATAAGTGTTGTAGCAAGGTTTAAGTATATCCATTCTATAAATAAATAAATATCTTGTGTAAAATTGTATCGTATTTAATAGTATTTCCTGCTAAAATTTAATAGTATTTTATACCCCTCTGCTTTGACATCAAGTATTTTTGGCGCCGCTGCCGGGGACTCACTCTTAAAAGCCGGAAGCGCAACGCTAATAAAAAAAAAAAAAAAAAAATTTTAGTTACTTTTATTAAAAATTCGTTTTTGTAAAAATTACGTTTTAATTATTCAAAAATATAAAAAGAAAAACAAAAATATAAGTATTTTTAAGATTTTGTTAAATATTTAAGTTTTATAAGTTTCTTTATCTTTATTTTAATTTGTAAAAATATAAATTTTATTAAAAATCGTTTATTTAAACTAAAAACAGAAAAAAAGAAAATAATAAAAAAAAAAAAAAAGAAAAACGCGTAAAAAGTACTACCTGTCAACAGAATTCCTGAACCCCGCGACTTGCGGGGTTTTACTCTTTATTTGCCGCGACTCGCGGAGGGTTTCTGACACACGGACAAAACCCTAATCACGGGTTTTAATTTATTATTATTATTATTAATTACTTAATTATTATTATTATTATTAATTTTAGTTTTATTTTTACTTTTTACTTTATATTTATGTATTTTGTTTAATTAGTTTTATTAAAATTGAAAAATTAGTAGTTTTATTAAATAAATAATATAAAAATAATATTTTTTATAAAAATAGTACTTTTTACAACTTTTTGTATATTTTTATATTTTGTACCTTTTTAATCGTTGTAGCGTAACTTTTGTATTTTTAGCTCATAATTAATTTTAAACTTAGTTTTTACTATAGTTATTTTTACTCCTAGATTTTTAGGCTTTGCCGTAAAATTCCTTAAGAGCTTTTTCTTTAAACTAAGATTTAGGTGCTTTAGAATTTTGCGACGCCTTTTTAAGTTTTAGTTTCTTTTTAAGTTATTTCCATTTGGGATTTAGTTTTTATTGTAAGCTTTAATATTTTTAGACCTTTTACTATGTATCAATTATCATTCCAATTAGTAATTTCAATTTGCGATTATAATTTTAAGTTAGTTGTAGTAATAAGGTTAAATTAGTTAAGTATTTTTAAGTTTTTATAAGTTTCTTTTATTTTTTTTTCCGTCACTTTTTATTTTTCAACCATTTTTTTTTTTTTTTTTTTTTTCTTTTTCGACCTTTTTCGACAATCTTTTTCTCTCTTATTTCTCGCCATTCTAGTTTTTAGGACTTAGAATTTTTTCTACTTCTTATCTAAATTTCTTAAAATTACGAAAATTTATTTTAAGTGGTTAAATTGATAGACATCAAAATTTTCTGGTTCGTAGTAATAGTTGGATTTGTACGTGGACCGGGTTATTGGAGCCAAACAGTCCTCAATTATATTGAGACCAAACGAATCCTGCCCCTCTGCTGCATCTTTTGGCTATTCGAAACGTGGGCAAAATCAGAAAAGTCTATTGATTGGATAACTTATTATAATTTTTCTTTCCTTTTAAAAACTAATAGGATATTCTGTGAATGCACCGAGCAAGACGTTCACCACCTTTTGTACGTTCACCACCTGTAACTCGATCAAGACATCGTTTAACAAATATAACCGCCGTTGATTTTTCTTTAGAATCGTCATCCAGTCGACCAAGTACTTCAGTTCAAATTTCCGATAATCCAGTTTTTGAAACAAACCTCACAATTGAGAAACCAGAAAATATTCAGGAACGGTTCATAGATCCTGAACCACTAAACTTTCCTCCGGAACCACCAATCATTCAAACAGAGATTGTTGAGGAACGAACTATTAAATCAGAATCATCTAGTGATACCGAGTCAACAAATTCAATTATGGAGAATCTGGAACCTTTAAGTATGGAAGACCGAATGAGAGCTAAACGCACTGGCCAAGGTCACGCAATTACTCATCCAGACATTAATGCGCCAGATTATGAAATCAAAGGACAAATTCTACACATGGTGACTAATCAATGCCAATTTAGTGGTGCGCCGAAGGAAGATCCAAATGAACATCTACGTACCTTTAATAGGATCTGCACACTATTTAAAATCCGAGAAGTGGAGGATGAACAGATATATCTCATGTTATTTCCCTGGACTTTAAAGGGAGAAGCCAAAGATTGGTTGGAATCATTACCTGAAGGGGCGATTGATACATGGGATGTTTTAGTTGACAAATTTCTTAAACAATTTTTTCCTGCATCTAAAGCCGTAAGACTTCAAGCAGAAATTGTTACGTTCACACAAAAGCCAAATGAAACTCTATATGAGGCATGGACAAGATATGGAAAGTTGTTAAGAGGATGTCCGCAACATGGTTTAGACACTTGTCAAATAGTACAAATATTCTACCAAGGATGCGACATCACTACAAGAAAAGACATAGACATAGCAGCTGGTGGTTCTATTATGAAGAAAACCGAAACTGATGCTTACAAAATTATAGATAATACTGCTTCCCACTCACATGAGTGGCACCAAGAAAAAGATATCATTAGATCATCTAAAGCAGCTAGAGCCGATTCTAGCCATGACTTAGATTCCATTTCAGCAAAGATAGATGCTTTCGAGAGACGAATGGAAAAGATGACTAAGGATATTCATGCTATACGAATTAGTTGTGAGCAGTGTGGAGGACCACATTTGACAAAAGATTGTCTCAGTATTGAATTAACAATGGAACAAAGAGAGAATATTTCATACATAAACCAAAGGCCTGGAAATAATTATCAGAATAATTATCAACCGCCAAGACCGATTTACAATCAAAACCAGAATTATAACCGAAATATTCCATACAATAACCAACAAGGTCCTAGCAATCAACAAGTATCCAATAATACTTATAATCAGCAAAGACCGAATTTTCAAAACAAACCACCACAACAAACCGATGATAAAAAGCCGAATTTAGAAGAAATGATGACGAAGCTAGTTGAAACTCAAACGCAGTTTTTCACATCTCAGAAACAAACCAATGAACAAAATGCTCAAGCATTTAGAAATCAACAAGCTTCTATTCAAAATCTGGAACAAGAAGTAAGTAACCTAGCAAGGTTAATAGGTGAAAGAAAACCGGGAAGTCTACCTAGTGATACAAACGCTAACCCCCGGAATGAAACAGCTAAAGCTATTACCACAAGAAGTGGTACAACACTTAAAACACCTGAAATACCTGTAACTTCTGATGAAACTATTCCTACTACACAAGAACCACAACCTGATCAAGATAAGGAAAAAGAACCGGTAGTTGAAAAGGTTAATGAAGATAACACAGTAAAGGATAAACCTTATGTTAAACCATACCAACCACCACTTCCTTATCCGAGTAAAATGAAGAAGGAAAAACTTGAAGCCGAGCAATCCAAATTCTTGGATATGTTTAAACAGATAAATGTAAATCTTCCTTTCATTGATGTGATTTCAGGAATGCCAAGATATGCTAAATTCTTGAAAGATCTAATCACGAATAGAAAGAAAATGGAAGAACTCTCGGCTGTTACTATGAATGCTAATTGTTCAGCAGTGCTGTTGAATAAGATACCAGAAAAACTATCTGATCCAGGAAGTTTCACAATTCCATGTTTTCTGGGTAGTCTTAGTTCAATAGAAGCATTGGCTGATTTAGGTGCTAGTATAAATCTAATGCCGTATTCACTATACGCTAAACTAGACCTTGGAGAATTGAAACCAACCAGAATAAGCATACAACTAGCCGATAGATCAATAAAATATCCTAGAGGGATAATGGAGAACATGCTAGTTAAAGTTGGTACTTTAGTATTCCCAGTAGATTTTGTTGTTCTGGACATGGAAGAAGATTCTCAAGTTCCTCTCATATTAGGAAGACCATTCTTAAACACGGCTAAAGCAATGATAGACGTGTTCGGTAAGAAACTGACCCTAAGTATAGAGGATGAGAGTGTTACCTTTTCAGTGGATAGAGCCATGCAACAACCACAATCTGCAGATGATACATGTTATTATATTCAAACTATAGATGCACATGCAGAATTATTAAAAGAATTTCCAGAATTACAAGGAACGGGAGAATGTTCTTTAGGAGAAGGAAATGAACCAATTGATGAAGCTGAAATGTTAGCTACACTAATAGCTAATGGATATGAACCAACAACAGAAGAAATTCAAATGCTAAAAGAAGAAGACAGATATCGATATAAATCATCGATAGAAGAACCTCCGAAATTAGAGTTAAAGCCACTTCCAAACCATTTGGAATACGCTTATTTACATGGTGAATCTGAATTACCTGTAATAATATCGTCTTCTCTTACTGAAAATGAGAAATCACAGCTCATTTCTGTGTTGAAAGCTCATAAACCAGCCATTGCATGGAAGATTCATGATATTAAAGGAATAAGTCCTTCGTATTGCACACATAAAATCCTTATGGAAGAAGGTCATAAAACGTATGTGCAACGCCAACGAAGACTAAATCCTAATATGCAAGATGTAGTTAAGAAAGAGATTATTAAACTGCTAGATGCAGGTTTGATATATCCAATCTCTGATAGTCCATGGGTAAGCCCAGTTCAATGCGTGCCTAAGAAGGGTGGCATGACTGTCATCACAAATGAGAAAAATGAGCTTATTCCTACTAGGACTGTAACAGGATGGCGTGTATGTATTGATTATAGAAAATTAAATGACGCCACCAGAAAAGATCACTTTCCCTTACCTTTCATAGATCAAATGTTGGAAAGATTAGCCGGAAATAGTTACTATTGTTTCCTAGATGGATTTTCCGGATATTTTCAAATTCCAATAGCACCCGAGGACCAAGAGAAAACAACATTCACGTGCCCTTATGGTACTTTTGCTTACAAAAGAATGCCATTTGGACTTTGTAACGCCCCTGCAACCTTTCAAAGGTGTATGATGGCAATTTTTCATGACATGATAGAAGAATGCATGGAAGTATTCATGGATGACTTTTCAGTCTTCGGTGATACATTTAAATCATGTCTAGTTAATCTGGAACGAATGCTAATTAGATGCGAAAAATCAAATCTAGTACTTAATTGGGAGAAATGCCATTTCATGGTTAAAAAAGGCATCGTTCTTGGACATAAAATTTCAAAAGAAGGAATTGAAGTGGATAGAGCTAAAGTAGATGTAATTGCTAAACTTCCACATCCCACCAATGTTAGAGGAGTTAGGAGTTTTCTAGGGCATGCCGGTTTTTACCGACGTTTCATAAAAGATTTTTCTAAAATTGCCACTCCTATGAATAAACTCCTAGAAAAGGATGCGCCATTCATCTTTTCAGATGAATGTATCAAATCTTTTAATATTCTTAAAGAAAAACTCACTAATGCGCCGATTATGATAACACCAAATTGGAATCTACCATTTGAACTAATGTGCGATGCAAGTGATTTTGCAATGGGAGCCGTTTTAGGACAAAGGATTGAAAAACGATTTCAACCTATATATTATGCTAGTAAGACGTTACAAGGAGCACAAACAAACTATACAACTACTGAAAAAGAACTCCTTGCTATTGTCTTTGCTTTTGACAAATTTCGATCATATCTCGTTCTAGCAAAAACGGTGGTCTATACCGACCATTCTGCTCTTAGATACCTATTTTCAAAACAAGATGCTAAACCAAGATTAATCCGTTGGATCTTACTCTTACAAGAGTTTGATATTGAAATCCGAGATAAAAAAGGAGCAGAAAATCTCGCCGCTGATCATCTTTCTCGTCTTGAAAATCCCGAATTAGAAGTTCTAAATGAATCGGCCATACAAGACAACTTTCCTGATGAATATCTATTGAAGATAGATTATAAAGAAATCCCATGGTTTGCAGACTATGCAAACTACTTAGTTTGTGGATTCCTTGAAAAAGGATTATCGTACCAAAGACGAAAGAAATTCTTCAGTGATATAAAACACTATTTCTGGGAAGATCCACATCTGTTTAAAAGTTGTCCCGATGGAATAATACGCCGATGCGTATTTGGAGATGAAGCTAGTAAAATTTTAAACCATTGTCACACAGGACCAACAGGAGGGCATTATGGGCCTCAACTAACAGCAAGAAAAGTTTATGAAGCTGGATTCTATTGGCCTACAATTTACAAAGACGCACACCTTCTTTGCAAATCCTGTGATGCATGTCAAAGGGCCGGAAGAATAAGTCAACGTGATGAAATGCCACAAAATGTCATCCAAGTATGTGAAGTATTTGACATTTGGGGTATTGACTTTATGGGTCCATTTCCAAAATCTCATAATAATCTATATATACTCGTAGCCATTGATTATGTATCTAAATGGGCGGAAGCACAAGCTCTCCCAACTAACGATGCACGAGTTGTAGTCAACTTTTTGAAACGTCTTTTTGCAAGGTTTGGAACACCGAGAGCTTTAATAAGTGATCGGGGTACTCATTTCTGTAATAATCAACTTGAGAAAGTTCTTAAAAGATATGGAGTAACTCATAAAATCTCCACCGCATATCATCCACAAACAAGTGGACAAGTTGAAAATACTAACCGAGCTTTAAAACGTATTCTAGAGAAAACCGTAGGATCAAATCCGAAGGAATGGTCCATTAAATTGGAGGATGCACTCTGGGCTTTTAGAACAGCCTACAAAACTCCAATTGGAACCACACCTTTTAGACTTGTTTATGGAAAAGCATGTCATCTTCCAGTAGAAATTGAACACAAAGCATTTTGGGCTTTGAAGACATGTAATCTTGATTTACATGAAGCCGGACGTCTACGATTAAGTCAACTAAACGAATTAGAAGAATTAAGACATGAAGCATACGATAATTCGTTAATCTATAAAGAAAGAACAAAGAAATGGCATGATAAAAGAATCAGAAGTTCAAAAGAATTTAAAGAAGGAGACAGAGTTCTTCTTTTCAATTCACGATTCAAGCTATTTCCTGGAAAATTGAAATCAAGATGGTCTGGACCATTCATAGTCAAAAGAGTTTTCCCATACGGAACGATAGAATTGATAAATTCAAATGGGATTGAATTTAAAGTTAATGGTCACAGAGTTAAACATTACATACATGGTCCGATGGAAGTCGACAACGAAGTTAATCACAATTTCGACACCACAGCTAACTAAGTGTGGGGAGAATCAAGTCTTTAAAGGATAATAAGTATTTCTGTTAGAGTTAGATTGTCTGTTTTCGTGTAGTTCTCGAAAATGGAACACGTATGGTCTTTCCCTAGCAGACCCTAAAGAACTAGTCTTCTCCCCCCATTCTGAATTTTTATTTTTTTTAGGTTTTTACGAAATGAAGACTGCCTGTGAACTAAACCATGGTCTAATGCTACACGCTTTGATCACTAAAAGTAATAATGACATACTCCCGAGTGAATTAGTATCAGTAATCAGAGAAAGAATGGACGGAGTTAGAAAAGGATCCAGATGCGAAGATAATAAGTTACAATTTGGTAAAGGAAAATCAAAATCCGCAGCAAAAAGAAGAGCACGACACCTAGAAAAATGTCACAAATGCGGAAAATGGTCACATGGAGGTAAATATTCAAATAATCAAACCTATTCCAATACCGAATTTGTTACTTTATGCAGAGACGGACCGTTCATATGTTTAGAAGAAAAGACAATGAATGCTCGAGGTACACCTATAATCAGCCATGGAACCCGGACGCGAACATGAATTGGGATCCATATCCTAATTTCCCTCCTAACCCACCTCCTGATCAGTAGATATAAGTGGTAATTTCTATTTTTATTTTAAACACTTAACATTTTATTATATTTATGTAATGTTTGATATTTTATTATTATTGTGTACTAATATTTTTCTTATAGTTCGAAAGTGGGATGCCAAAGTTCCATTTCAAATTGCATGTATGATTATATTTGTATTGTATGTATTTTATTTTATGCACAAAACAGGGTAAAACAACGCGTTTTCAAAGACTGGCATTAAGTTCAGCAAAAGCAAGTAATTTTGACGACAATGATGCAAAATGTATGAGAAATAACAACAAGACGGAATGAACAAATGACGTGCACCATTTATCATTCAGCAAACAAACGCCAATATATTTGGAAACTTTGGTAAAAATTTAATCATTTTCACACAAATCACCCTCAATAATTTAAATTGTTACTGATTTCTTGCAAATGAGGGCATTGCAAGATCTTAAGTGTGGGAAGGGGTTAAATTCTTTCGGATTTTAAAATTTTTATATTAAACACTTGGTTACCATTAAAAATACTAGTAAAGCAGTAGTTGTATTAGAATCTAGTGCTCTCTGATAAAAAAGAACAGCCCTAGTCTTATATACTGACTACCCAATTCTAGTAAAATTTTTCAAAATTTTCAATTAAATGAATTCAAATCATGTTTATACATATTTATGAACGATAAAACTAGGTTTTAACACCGAAATTATTGTTACCTCGGAAAGGACATAAATTGAGAAACAAACTAAAATGTTAAAATTCATTTAAAATGGAATAGAGGACGATAAAAAGAAAAATAAAAAGCCAAGTGTGGGAAAATTTACCAAGTTATTTTAAACATATGCCACATATATTTGTAACAAATAACTGAAAATACTTTTGCTTTGGACTAAACTAAACTGTTTTACCCAATGAGCGAAAAGAAGAGATGGATCTACACGATGAATCAATTCCATCATTAAAAGGAAGTAAAGTCTTCCGAAAAAGACACGCGCTTCTTGATTTAGGTCATGAAGTTGTCGTTCAGACCAGCTGTAGGTTGACGAAAAATCTAGAAAAGTCATCACTAAAATCAGCAGGAAATCCACGGACCTCAGCATTAAACAGGGTCGCCAAGTGGTCAGATTTATCCTAACCATGAGAAGGATTTATCTCGTACAATGGGGAGGCACCGTGCAAATTAGCTGGATAAGACTAATGAATCAGATCCCCAGAAAGGATAATCTCCTTAAAGATCAAAAATCAGCTTTTAAGCCTGATATTACTCAATCCTTGAGATTGACCTTAAAGATTGAGAATTACAAACTCATGGAATTCAATGATATCTAAACTCGAGCTGAAACGAGAAAATATTTTGATCAAAATTATAAACCAATTTGTTTTCTGAAAAACCCATTTTCAATGCGTTCATTACCATTGAACGTAAAATCCTAGGAATTCACCTGGAATTCATTAGGTCACCTGAACTAAATAGGGTGTCAACCGTAAGAACGGTGGTTGCATAACATGGTCAAAGACAGGACCTTGTGCCAGACCGAAAAATTATAAGGGTGAGCTTTACTATTGCTCCTACCAAGGATAGTAATTGCGTCCGACACGTTATAGGCCATAATCAAAAGCATGTCACGGGACATTGCCTTAAACAGTTGCTTGTTCAACGCTTTCCTTTACAACCGGACGGTAGTTTGCCGAAAGGTAATATACGGAACAAGTAAACTGGACGTGTTGCTTTCCAAATACAAGGTTAGCAAGTGGGTGACACAAAACCGCAAGTTTTGAGCTAAAATTTTCAAATCTGAAACCCACCAAACCCACAAATATTTTGCAAACACCGGTAAAGGGTTATTCCGGAAAACTTATCTAGGGTAAAAACTAGATTTAATTTTCAAAAGATCAAATGTTTTCATAAAGATCCAATTTCCTTAATGGATCTAAATTTTTATAGTCATGTGGGACTGTAAACCATATCGTTACTACCATTGTTTATACCGCCGTATAGAAATCACTGATGTACAAAGTGTGAAGAATAAAGAAGTGATTCTAGTATTTCAAGACAATATTGCTTGAGGACAAGCAACGCTCAAGTGTGGGAATATTTGATAATGCTAAAAACGAACATATATTTCATAGCATTATTCCTCAAGAAAGACAAGCTTTTAGTTGCAATTGTTCTATTTACAAGTGATATTCGTTTAAATAATAAAAGGTGAAGACAAAAGACAGATTCGACGATTTGAAGACGCAAACGACCAAAAAGCTCAAAAGAACAAAAGACAATTAAAAAGGTTCAAAATATTGATGAGGAACGTCTCAAAATGACAAGAGTACAAGTTGCGGAACGCAAAGTACGCGATTTAAAATAATACGCGAGGACGTCCGAAAATCCGGAACCGGGACCTGAGCCAAGAAGAAACGCCCGACGCAACGGACCAAAAATATCTAGTCTACTATGCACAAGAATATAATATAATATATATATAATTATATATAATTATATATTATATATATTATTATTATTATATTACGTCGGCAAGAAGAAAACAAAAGTAGTTGGCTGAATCCAGGGTGGCCATGCGACTCGCATGGCCAGAAGCACAAAACCATGCGAGTCGCATGGTGTGAGATTACTGGTCAGGTCCTATAAATAGCCAGTTTTCTGACGAGTTTTAATCATCATTTTTTTCTTCTCTTCATACGAAGTAATATATTTATATTTATTATATTTTAATTTTAATTATAAATTCTAATAATAAGGGTATGTTAGCGAATGTTGTAAGGGTGTAAGTCGAAATTCTGTCCGTGTAACGCTACGCTATTTTTAATCATTGTAAGTTATGTTCAACCTTTTTATATTAATGTCTCGTAGCTAAGTTATTATTATGCTTATTTAAAACGAAGTAATCATGATGTTGGGCTAATTACTAAAATTGGGTAATTGGGCTTTGTACCATAATTGGGGTTTGGATAAAAGAACGACACTTGTGGAAACTAGGCTATGGGCTATTAATGAGCTTTATATTTGTTTAACTAAATGAAAGTTTGTTAATGTTAATATAAAGATTTACAATTGGGCGTCCCTATAAATTACCATATACACTCGATCGGACACGATGGGCGGGGTATTTATTTGTACGAATAATCGTTCATTTAACCGGATACGGGAATGGATTAATAGCCACTAGAATAATTAAAACAGGGGTGAAATTACATTCAAGGGTAATTGGTGTAATTGTTAACAAAGTAGTAAAACCTTGGTTTACACGCAGTCGATAACCTGGTGTATTCATTAAACAAAGTATTAAAACCTTGTTACAATTCGAATCCCCAATTAGTTGGAATATTTATCTTCGGGTATAATAATAATTTGACAAGGACACTTGCAATTTATATTTATGACTGATGGACTGTTATGGACAAAAACCAGACGGACATATTGAATAATCCAGGACAAAGGACAATTAACCCATAGGCATAAAACTAAAATCAACACGTCAAACATCATGATTACGGAAGTTTAAATAAGCATAATTCTTTTATATCATATTTTATTTCCTTTATTTTATATTTTATCGCACTTTTAATTATCGTACTTTTTAATTATCGCAATTTAATTTTTATCGCATTTTTATTATTCGCAATTTCATTATCGTTATTTACTTTACGCTTTAATTTAAAGTCTTGTATTTATTTTATATTTTACATTAGGTTTTAACTGCGACTAAAGTTTTAAATCGACAAACCGGTCATTAAACGGTAAAAACCCCCCTTTATAATAATAATATTACTTATATATATATTTGTATTTTTATAAAAGTAAACTAATATAGCGTTGAGCTTTGCTTAAAGATCTCCCTGTGGAACGAACCGGACTTACTAAAAACTACACTACTGTACGATTAGGTACACTGCCTATAAGTGTTGTAGCAAGGTTTAAGTATATCCATTCTATAAATAAATAAATATCTTGTGTAAAATTGTATCGTATTTAATAGTATTTCCTGCTAAAATTTAATAGTATTTTATACCCCTCTGCTTTGACATCAGCTACGAACCCATTCCCAATTCATCCAGAATAGATGATGGCTAATTGGTTGATCCATTCCAGTTACACTGTCTTTGGAATTCAGGTGAATATCCATATCGGAATAGCTGTCAGAGTTTGAACTAGATACGGGATCCATCTTGTATAATTAGGGAGATGATTTTTGATATGAATTAGATTATAGAATTTAGTTTGGTATTCTTCAATACATAATTTACATATGTATATATAATACCAAATTCCATAAATCACGAAAAAAATTTCGGAAGATATCAGGAAAAGTTTACAGTAATAGATACGCTAAGATATGAATTTTTGTCTATACACTATTTATGCAATAAATGCAGGAAAACATGTCTAGACTTAAGAATGATAAGCATGTAATTTCCGACAAGAAATGATAAGCAAAACTTTTAACATGCAGACACGGTCGAAGTCCAGACTTACTAATGCATCTTAACAACTATCAGTTAGACATATTCATGCAAGACCTGGTTCACTAGGACCAACACTCTGATACCAACTATGACGATCGCTCCAAATCCATATGGATGAACACGTCATTCATTGATTTCATTGCGAGGTATTTGACCTCTATATGATACGTTTTGTAAACATTGCATTCTTTTGAAAAGGCACACCATAAATGAATATTTAAATCAAAGGTTTTCGACATCTGATGATTTCTACATATAGACAATCACCGTATATAATAGTTTACAATAGTACTTCCGTTGAAAATGTAGTCAAAATAAGGTACATGATGATGAATTGGTGAATGCAACGTTTTCTTGAAAAATATGCCATATAAGACTCCATGCACATAGCTTGTCTATCATATAAGCAAACAGCGGAAGACTTCTAGGGAACCTGAGAATAAACATGTTAACAAGTGTCAACACAAAGTTTGGTGAGTTCATAGTTTGTATGTTTCGCATAATCTGTATATAAAGATGGATCACAAGATTTCAGTTGTTTCATCCAGGAACGTTTATCAAAATACTCTACGAAATTGAGTACCCTGGTAACTAAACTTAACGTATATATAATTTGTACCCTTTGTATAATCATCTTAATAATACACGCAAACTAACGTGTACGCTTCTCAAATAGCATACTTCCGTTAAAAGGCTAGTGCTCTAGCTCGGACGGGGATATCAATCCCTATGGATCCATATACTACTACTCGCGCCCACCAATTATTATAACCGGCAGTTACTAGCTACCAAAGCTAAGGGATTTTCGGTTCAAACTCAGTGTAGAATTTAGTATGTACTTGTATCCATTGTGTTTAAAATAAATTGCATGTATTCTCAGTCCAAAAATATATATTGCAAAAGCAATTAAAAAGGGATCAATGAAACTCACCTTAGCAGCACATAAAGTTGTTCATCGTAATGTGACCGAAACTCGGTATATCAAATAATCGTAGATCTCAACCTAGAGAACATATGTTGGTCAATAAATGTCTATCAAGCTAGGTCAGGTCATAGTGTATCACAATCCTAATGCTCGAAATTGACATACAAAAGTTATTCAAAGTTATTTCAAAAAGTCAATTTTGACAATAGTTTAACAAATGAGACGTACCTTATATAAGGATTCATTTACTCGGTTGGTAATATTCAAAAATCCATTTTATCAATCTCGTAAACAAGTTGTTTAAGTATTAATTGCAGATTCAAAAATCAATTCCAATTAATGTCAATTATAATTCAGTTGACCATATCTTTTGATTCGTTCCTCGAAACTATTCGATATCTAAATGAAAAGTTATTGATTTTTCGCCTGCTTTCCGAAAACATGTATATCATATACCTTTTACCCGTAATATATGTATTTAATTCGTGATTTATTATAAACTGTTTAACGACGAAATTTAGCATACAAGCATGTATAAATATATACACTCGAGCACTAGTATGTATACACTATTAATTTATAAAATATAAAATATAAAATATAAATGCTTACGTATTAATATTGAGATTCAATATTGTAGAAAAGTACGTAGACGTAACGGAGATGATAAACACTAAGTTTGATTCACAATTATACCCCCGAACATTACTCATAACCTCCTTGGCAATAACCCATAATTTCCTTAGCTTTAATTCACTCGAAAATCATTTTTGAAATCGTTTGAACATGACCTCGTCGTAGTATTTTATGTATAATACTAATAAAAATAATATTAATACTACTGATAATAATAAGATTAATATTAATATTAATCTTTAATAATAATAATAATAATAATAATAATAATATAAATAATATAAATATTACGGAGTATATATCTATATCTGTGTAAGTGTGTGTGATGTTCGAGCAAAACAATTGAATTTATAGTACCTTTTCGGAAAAAGCACCCCATGCGATTGTAGTGACCCGAACTTTTCCATATTTATATATATTAATTGAGATTGATGTTTACATGTTTAAATGTTTCCAACATGTTAAGCAATCAAACTTGTTAAGACTTGATTAATTGAAATAGGTTTCATATAGACAATTGACCACCCAAGTTGACCGGTGATTCACGAACGTTAAAACTTGTAAAAAAAACTATATGATGACATATATATGGTTATATATATAGTTAACATGATATTATGATAAGTAAACATATCATTAATTATATTAACAATGAACTACATATGTAAAAACAAGACTACTAACTTAATGATTTTGAAACGAGACATATATGTAACGTTTATCGTTGTAACGACATTTAATGTATATATATCATATTAAGAGATATTCGTACATCATAATATCATGATAATATAATAATTTAAAATCTCTTTTGTTATTATAAACATTGGGTTAACAACATTTAACAAGATCGTTAACCTAAAGGTTTCAAAACAACACTTACATGTAACGACTAACGATGACTTAACGACTCAGTTAAAATGTATATACATATAGTGTTTTAATATGTATTTATACACTTTTGAAAGGCTTCAATACACTTATCAAAATACTTCTACTTAACAAAAATGCTTACAATTACATTCTCGTTCAGTTTCATCAACAATTCTACTCGTATGCACCCGTATTCGTACTCGTACAATACACAGCTTTTAGATGTATGTACTATTGGTATATACACTCCAATGATCAGCTCTTAGTAGCCCATGTGAGTCACCTAACACATGTGGGAACCATCATTTGGCAACTAGCATGAAATATCTCATAAGATTACAAAAATATGAGTAATCATTCATGACTTATTTACATGAAAACAAAATTACATATCCTGTATATCTAATCCATACACCAACGACCAAAAACACCTACAAACACTTTCATTCTTCAATTTTCTTCATCTAATTGAACTCTCTCAAGTTCTATCTTCAAGTTCTAAGTGTTCTTCATAAATTCCAAAAGTTCTAGTTTCATAAAATCAAGAATACTTTCAAGTTTGCTAGCTCACTTCCAATCTTGTAAGGTGATCATCCAACCTCAAGAAATCTTTGTTTCTTACAGTAGGTTATCATTCTAATACAAGGTAATAATCATATTCAAACTTTGGTTCAATTTCTATAACTATAACAATCTTATTTCAAGTGATGATCTTACTTGAACTTGTTTTCGTGTCATGATTTTGCTTCAAGAACTTTGAGCCATCCAAGGATCCATTGAAGCTAGATCCATTTTTCTCTTTTCCAGTAGGTTCATCCAAGGAACTTAAGGTAGTAATGATGTTCATAACATCATTCGATTCATACATATAAAGCTATCTTATTCGAAGGTTTAAACTTGTAATCACTAGAACATAGTTTAGTTAATTCTAAACTTGTTCGCAAACAAAAGTTAATCCTTCTAACTTGACTTTTAAAATCAACTAAACACATGTTCTATATCTATATGATATGCTAACTTAATGATTTAAAACCTGGAAACACGAAAAACACTGTAAAACCGGATTTACGCCGTCGTAGTAACACCGCGGGCTGTTTTGGGTTAGTTAATTAAAAACTATGATAAACTTTGATTTAAAAGTTTTTATTCTGAGAAAATGATTTTTATTATGAACATGAAACTATATCCAAAAATTATGGTTAAACTCAAAGTGGAAGTATGTTTTCTAAAATGGTCATCTAGACGTCGTTCTTTCGACTGAAATGACTACCTTTACAAAAACGACTTGTAACTTATTTTTCCGACTAGAAACCTATAATTTTTTTGTTTAGATTCATAAAATAGAGTTCAATATGAAACCATAGCAATTTGATTCACTCAAAACGGATTTAAAATAAAGAAGTTATGGGTAAAACAAGATTGGATAATTTTTCTCATTTTAGCTACGTGAAAATTGGTAACAAATCTATTCCAACCATAACTTAATCAACTTGTATTATATATTATGTAATCTTGAGATACCATAGACACGTATACAATGTTTCGACCTATCATGTCGACACATCTATATATATTTCGGAACAACCATAGACACTCTATATGTGAATGTTGGAGTTAGCTATACAGGGTTGAGGTTGATTCCAAAATATATATAGTTTGAGTTGTGATCAATACTGAGATACGTATACACTGGGTCGTGGATTGATTCAAGATAATATTTATCGATTTATTTCTATACATCTAACTGTGGACAACTAGTTGTAGGTTACTAACGAGGACAGCTGACTTAATAAACTTAAAACATCAAAATATATTAAAAGTGTTGTAAATATATTTTGAACATACTTTGATATATATGTATATATTGTTATAGGTTCGTGAATCAACCAGTGATCAAGTCTTACTTCCCGACGAAGTAAAAATCTGTGAAAGTGAGTTATAGTCCCACTTTTAAAATCTAATATTTTTGGGATGAGAATACATGCAGGTTTTATAAATGATTTACAAAATAGACACAAGTACGTGAAACTACATTCTATGGTTGAATTATCGAAATCGAATATGCCCCTTTTTATTAAGTCTGGTAATCTAAGAATTAGGGAACAGACACCCTAATTGACGCGAATCCTAAAGATAGATCTATTGGGCCTAACAAACCCCATCCAAAGTACCGGATGCTTTAGTACTTCGAAATTTATATCATATCCGAAGGGTGTCCCGGAATGATGGGGATATTCTTATATATGCATCTTGTTATTGTCGGTTACCAGGTGTTCACCATATGAATGATTTTTATCTCTATGTATGGGATGTGTATTGAAATATGAAATCTTGTGGTCTATTGTTACGATTTGATATATATAGGTTAAACCTATAACTCACCAACATTTTTGTTGACGTTTTAAGCATGTTTATTCTCAGGTGATTATTAAGAGCTTCCGCTGTCGCATACTTAAATAAGGACAAGATTTGGAGTCCATGCTTGTATGATATTGTGTAAAAACTGCATTCAAGAAACTTATTTTGTTGTAACATATTTGTATTGTAAACCATTATGTAATGGTCGTGTGTAAACAGGATATTTTAGATTATCATTATTTGATAATCTAGGTAAAACTTTTTAAACCTTTATTGATGAAATAAAGGTTATGGTTTGTTTAAAAATGAATGCAGTCTTTGAAAAACGTCTCATATAGAGGTCAAAACCTCGCAACGAAATCAATTAATATGGAACGTTTTTAATCAATAAGAACGGGACATTTCAGTTGGTATCCGAGCGTTGGTCTTAGAGAACCAGAAAATTTGCATTAGTGTGTCTTATCGAGTTTGTTAGGATGCATTAGTGAGTCTGGACTTCGACCGTGTTTTCTTTAAAAATGATTGCTTAACATTTTTGTTGGAAACTATATATTTTTAACATATGAATATTATGTGATATATTAATCTCTTAACGTGTTTGATATTATGTGATAGATGTCTACCTCTAGAACAAGTCCCATTGACTCACCTAATAATAATGAAGAGTCAAATGTAAATTGGAATGATTTGTGGACTGATTCACAAGTTCCCGAAGAGGAACCGGAAGAAGAGTCGGAACCGGAAGAAGAATCGGAACCGGAAGAAGAATCGGAACCGGATGAAGAAATAGAACCGGTGGGGGAAATAATAAAACGGTTAAGTAAAAGAAAATCCTCAACCAACTGACCAAAGTTAATTATGGTCAATGGTGTTTCCGCCAAGGAAGCAAAATATTGGGAGGATTACCAATTCTCCGATGAATCGGATTCCGACGAGAATTCCGATGATGTTATAGAAATTACCCCAACTGAATTTAAAAAGGCAAAAGAAAATAATAAGGGAAAGGGCATAAAAATAGAGAAATCTAATTCCATCCCCGATGAACTTTATATGTATCGTCAACCCCCGAAGTCCTTAAGTTGTAACAATGACCCGGGAACCTCTAAACCACCAGGTTTTTCTAAACCAATGTGGACAACGACGGCTCGTATTAGGGGAACATCATATATCCCTAGAAACTTGGCAAAACGAACCAAAACCGAAGAAGAAGAAACGAGCGAGTCGGAATAAGATAGTTGTATTCGTGTGGTGTAATATATGGAATATAGTGTTCTTATGCTTTATGATATATGTAAAAATTGCTTGTATTAATAAGTATTTTTTTTATGAATCTAACTCTTGTCTATTTTACAGTTTAAAAACACAAAATGGATAGACAACCCAATATTTTAAGAGACCTACCCGGAGACATGATTGATGAAATCTTGTCTAGAGTCGGCCAGAATTCTTCGGCACAACTATTTAAGGCGAGATCAGTTTGTAAGACATTCGAAGAACGTTCCAAGAATGTCTTGGTTTATAAGAGACTTTCGTTTGAAAGATGGGGGATATCACATTGGGAAACCCATAAGTTACGATGTGTTTACTTTGACGCATATATTGCGGGGAACCCAAATGCTATTTTACGCAACGGGTTAAGAAATTATTTTGACTCAATATATCCGAATATTGGACTTCGTGATTTAGAAAAAGCGGCTAACATGCAACATAAAGAAGCATGTTATGCTTACGGATTAGTAATGTTCGCTTCTCACCAAAGTGAGAACAAGAACATCGGGCTACAACTATTAAACAAAACGTTTCCACAAGTGACGGAGTCGGTAATTGGGGTAAGAAATGAGGTTTTTAGATTATTACGGGACTGTTGGACATTACGTAACCCTCGTCCCTTTGATGACGTTACAACACGCTGTCTTATCAATGGCCATAACGGTTATGTTGCACAAGACCAAGGATGGGAAGTAGTCCTAGTAAAACCAGAATGCATGACTTGTTTCTGGACGTATGAATTACGTGTCTTTATTGCCTTTGCTGAACGACTTGTGTACTAGCTAGAATTGTCTTCACAACTATCTTGTATCAAAGTTATTGTGTGCTATATTTCATGCTTTATGTAAAATAAGCGGTATTGTAAGTTTGTAAAATATTGTATAAAAGTTTGAACGCGAAATATTATTATAATCAGTTTTTCATATAGAATTGTAGTAGTTGAATTGTATATTAGCTACTAAGTATGAACTTAACGGGTAGGTACTACCCGAATTTAAACTTATAAAACGCTAATATGAAGAAAAAGCTTTTATAAATGAGTTCATATTATGCTACGAAATACTATTAACTACTCTTAATATTCTGTATGATTAACTTGTTCCATTTAACTATTTTGAAGGAAATGGCACCGACTACTCGACACACCGTGAATATGAATGAAGAGGAATTCCGTACTTTTCTAGCTTCAAACATAGCCGCAGTACAGGCTGCGCTACATACCAACAATAACCTTGGATCTAGCAGTGCAGGAAATCGTGTAGGATGCACCTACAAAGAATTCACTGCCTGCAAACCTTTGGAATTTGATGGAACCGAAGGACCGATCGGATTGAAACGGTGGACCGAGAAGGTTGAATCGGTGTTTGCCGTAAGTAAGTGTACTGAAGAGGACAAAGTGAAGTACGCTACGCATACCTTCATAGGTTCTGCGTTAACAAGGTGGAATACCTATCTAGAGCAAGTGGGACAAGATGATGCGTACGCACTACCGTGGTCAGCATTCAAGCAGTTGATGAACGAGAAGTACCGTCCCAGAACCGAGGTCAATAAGCTCAAGACAGAACTTAGAGGGTTACGAACCCAAGGATTTGATATTACCACGTACGAAAGACGATTCACAGAATTGTGCCTATTGTGTCCGGGAGCATTCGAAGATGAGGAAGAGAAGATCGACGCGTTTGTGAAAGGATTACCGGAAAGAATCCAAGAAGATATAAGTTCACACGAGCCCGCCTCCATACAACAGGCATGTAGAATGGCTCACAAACTAGTGAACCAGATTGAAGAAAGAATTAAAGAACAGACTGCTGAAGAGGCCAATGTGAAGCAAGTCAAAAGAAAGTGGGAGGAAAACGGTGATAAGAATCACCAATACAACAACAACAGCAATTACAACAATATTCGCAACAATTATCCCAACAATCGCAACATCAATCGCAACTACAACAAACAGCCCAACAACAACAACAACAACAACAGCAACTACAACAATCATCCCAACAACAATAACAACCGCAACAACAACAACAATCAGAAGCAGCTATGCCAAAGGTGTGAAAAGAATCACTCGGGGTTCTGCACCAAATTTTGCAACAAGTGTAAAAGAAATGGTCATAGCGCGGCGAAGTGTGAGGTCTACGGACCAGGGGTTAATAGAACGAAAGGAACAAATGGTGTCGGAACGAGTAATGACGGAGCAAGTAGTGTCGGAGCGAGTTATGCCAATGTAGTTTGTTATAAATGTGGAAAACCAGGCCACATTATTAAAAATTGCCCGAACCAGGAGAACACGAATGGACAAGGCCGTGGAAGAGTTTTCAATATTAATGCGGTAGAGGCACAGGAAGACCCGGAGCTTGTTACGGGTACGTTTCTTATTAACAATAAATCTGCTTACGTTTTATTTGATTCGGGTGCGGATAGAAGCTATATGAGTAGAGATTTTTGTGCTAAATTAAGTTGTCCATTGACGCCTTTGGATAGTAAATTTTTACTCGAATTAGCAAATGGTAAATTAATTTCAGCAGATAATATATGTCGGAATCGAGAAATTAAACTGGTTAGCGAAACATTTAAGATTGATTTGATACCAGTAGAGTTAGGGAGTTTTGATGTGATAATCGGTATGGACTGGTTGAAAGAAGTGAAAGCGGAGATCGTTTGTTACAAAAATGCAATTCGCATTATACGAGAAAAAGGAAAACCCTTAATGGTGTACGGAGAAAAGGGCAACACGAAGCTACATCTTATTAGTAATTTGAAGGCACAAAAACTAATAAGAAAAGGTTGCTATGCTGTTCTAGCACACGTCGAGAAAGTACAAACTGAAGAAAAGAGCATCAATGATGTTCCCATTGCAAAAGAATTTCCCGATGTATTTCCGAAAGAATTACCGGGATTACCCCCACATCGATCCGTTGAATTTCAAATAGATCTTGTACCAGGAGCTGCACCAATAGCTCGTGCTCCTTACAGACTCGCACCCAGCGAGATGAAAGAACTGCAAAGCCAATTACAAGAACTTTTAGAGCGTGGTTTCATTCGACCAAGCACATCACCGTGGGGAGCTCCTGTTTTGTTTGTCAAGAAGAAAGATGGTACATTCAGGTTGTGTATCGACTACCGAGAGTTGAACAAACTTACCATCAAGAACCGCTACCCACTACCGAGAATCGACGACTTATTTGATCAACTACAAGGCTCGTCTGTTTATTCAAAGATTGACTTACGTTCCGGGTATCATCAAATACGGGTGAAAGAAGATGATATTCCAAAGACTGCTTTCAGAACACGTTACGGTCATTACGAGTTTATGGTCATGCCGTTTGGTTTAACTAATGCACCAGCTGTGTTCATGGACCTTATGAACCGAGTGTGTGGACCATACCTTGACAAGTTTGTCATTGTTTTCATTGATGACATACTTATTTACTCAAAGAATGACCAAGAACACGGTGAACATTTGAGAAAGGTGTTAGAAGTATTGAGGAAGGAAGAATTGTACGCTAAGTTTTCAAAGTGTGCATTTTGGTTGGAAGAAGTTCAATTCCTCGGTCACATAGTGAACAAAGAAGGTATTAAGGTGGATCCGGCAAAGATAGAAACTGTTGAAAAGTGGGAAACCCCGAAAACTCCGAAACACATACGCCAGTTTTTAGGACTAGCTGGTTACTACAGAAGGTTCATCCAAGACTTTTCCAGAATAGCAAAACCCTTGACTGCATTAACGCATAAAGGGAAGAAATTTGAATGGAATGATGAACAAGAGAAAGCGTTTCAGTTATTGAAGAAAAAGCTAACTACGGCACCTATATTGTCATTGTCTGAAGGGAATGATGATTTTGTGATTTATTGTGACGCATCAAAGCAAGGTCTCGGTTGTGTATTAATGCAACGAACGAAGGTGATTGCTTATGCGTCTAGACAATTGAAGATTCACGAACAAAATTATACGACGCATGATTTGGAATTAGGCGCGGTTGTTTTTGCATTAAAGACTTGGAGGCACTACTTATATGGGGTCAAAAGTATTATATATACCGACCACAAAAGTCTTCAACACATATTTAATCAGAAACAACTGAATATGAGGCAGCGTAGGTGGATTGAATTATTGAATGATTACGATTTTGAGATTCGTTACCACCCGGGGAAGGCAAATGTGGTAGCCGATGCCTTGAGCAGGAAGGATAGAGAACCCATTCGAGTAAAATCTATGAATATAATGATTCATAATAACATTACTACTCAAATAAAGGAGGCGCAACAAGGAGTTTTAAAAGAGGGAAATTTAAAGGATGAAATACCCAAAGGATCGGAGAAGCATCTTAATATTCGGGAAGACGGAACCCGGTATAGGGCTGAAAGGATTTGGGTACCAAAATTTGGAGATATGAGAGAAATGGTACTTAGAGAAGCTCATAAAACCAGATACTCAATACATCCTGGAACGGGGAAGATGTACAAGGATCTCAAGAAACATTTTTGGTGGCCGGGTATGAAAGCCGATGTTGCTAAATACGTAGGAGAATGTTTGACGTGTTCTAAGGTCAAAGCTGAGCATCAGAAACCATCAGGTCTACTTCAACAACCCGAAATCCCGGAATGGAAATGGGAAAACATTACCATGGATTTCATCACTAAATTGCCAAGGACTGCAAGTGGTTTTGATACTATTTGGGTAATAGTTGATCGTCTCACCAAATCAGCACACTTCCTACCAATAAGAGAAGATGACAAGATGGAGAAGTTAGCACGACTGTATTTGAAGGAAGTCGTCTCCAGACATGGAATACCAATCTCTATTATCTCTGATAGGGATGGCAGATTTATTTCAAGATTCTGGCAGACATTACAGCAAGCATTAGGAACTCGTCTAGACATGAGTACTGCCTATCATCCACAAACTGATGGGCAGAGCGAAAGGACGATACAAACGCTTGAAGACATGCTACGAGCATGTGTTATTGATTTCGGAAACAGTTGGGATCGACATCTACCGTTAGCAGAATTTTCCTACAACAACAGCTACCATTCAAGCATTGAGATGGCGCCGTTTGAAGCACTTTATGGTAGAAAGTGCAGGTCTCCGATTTGTTGGAGTGAGGTGGGGGATAGACAGATTACGGGTCCGGAGATTATACAAGAAACTACCGAGAAGATCATCCAAATTCAACAACGGTTGAAAACCGCCCAAAGTCGACAAAAGAGCTACGCTGACATTAAAAGAAAAGATATAGAATTTGAAATTGGAGAGATGGTCATGCTTAAAGTTTCACCTTGGAAAGGCGTTGTTCGATTTGGTAAACGAGGGAAATTAAATCCAAGGTATATTGGACCATTCAAGATTATTGATCGTGTCGGACCAGTAGCTTACCGACTTGAGTTACCTCAACAACTCGCGGCTGTACATAACACTTTCCACGTCTCGAATTTGAAGAAATGTTTTGCTAAAGAAGATCTCACTATTCCGTTAGATGAAATCCAAATCAACGAAAAACTCCAATTCATCGAAGAACCCGTCGAAATAATGGATCGTGAGGTTAAAAGACTTAAGCAAAACAAGATACCAATTGTTAAGGTTCGATGGAATGCTTGTAGAGGACCCGAGTTCACCTGGGAGCGTGAAGATCAGATGAAGAAGAAATACCCGCATCTATTTCCAGAAGATTCGTCAACACCTTCAACAGATTAAAATTTCGGGACGAAATTTATTTAACGGGTAGGTACTGTAGTGACCCGAACTTTTCCATGTTTATATATATTAATTGAGATTGATGTTTACATGATTAAATGTTTCCAACATGTTAAGCAATCAAACTTGTTAAGACTTGATTAATTGAAATAGGTTTCATATAGACAATTGACCACCCAAGTTGACCGGTGATTCACGAACGTTAAAACTTGTAAAAAAAACTATATGATGACATATATATGGTTATATATATAGTTAACATGATATTATGATAAGTAAACATATCATTAATTATATTAACAATGAACTACATATGTAAAAACAAGACTACTAACTTAATGATTTTGAAACGAGACATATATGTAACGTTTATCGTTGTAACGACATTTAATGTATATATATCATATTAAGAGATATTCGTACATCATAATATCATGATAATATAATAATTTAAAATCTCTTTTGTTATTATAAACATTGGGTTAACAACATTTAACAAGATCGTTAACCTAAAGGTTTCAAAACAACACTTACATGTAACGACTAACGATGACTTAACGACTCAGTTAAAATGTATATACATGTAGTGTTTTAATATGTATTTATACACTTTTGAAAGACTTCAATACACTTATCAAAATACTTCTACTTAACAAAAATGCTTACAATTACATTCTCGTTCAGTTTCATCAACAATTCTACTCGTATGCACCCGTATTCGTACTCGTACAATACACAGCTTTTAGATGTATGTACTATTGGTATATACACTCCAATGATCAGCTCTTAGCAGCCCATGTGAGTCACCTAACACATGTGGGAACCATCATTTGGCAACTAGCATGAAATATCTCATAAGATTACAAAAATATGAGTAATCATTCATGACTTATTTACATGAAAACAAAATTACATATCCTGTATATCTAATCCATACACCAACGACCAAAAACACCTACAAACACTTTCATTCTTCAATTTTCTTCATCTAATTGAACTCTCTCAAGTTCTATCTTCAAGTTCTAAGTGTTCTTCATAAATTCCAAAAGTTCTAGTTTCATAAAATCAAGAATACTTTCAAGTTTGCTAGCTCACTTCCAATCTTGTAAGGTGATCATCCAACCTCAAGAAATCTTTGTTTCTTACAGTAGGTTATCATTCTAATACAAGGTAATAATCATATTCAAACTTTGGTTCAATTTCTATAACTATAACAATCTTATTTCAAGTGATGATCTTACTTGAACTTGTTTTCGTGTCATGATTTTGCTTCAAGAACTTTGAGCCATCCAAGGATCCATTGAAGCTAGATCCATTTTTCTCTTTTCTAGTAGGTTCATCCAAGGAACTTAAGGTAGTAATGATGTTCATAACATCATTCGATTCATACATATAAAGCTATCTTATTCGAAGGTTTAAACTTGTAATCACTAGAACATAGTTTAGTTAATTCTAAACTTGTTCGCAAACAAAAGTTAATCCTTCTAACTTGACTTTTAAAATCAACTAAACACATGTTCTATATCTATATGATATGCTAACTTAATGATTTAAAACCTGGAAACACGAAAAACACTGTAAAACCGGATTTACGCCGTCGTAGTAACACCGCGGGCTGTTTTGGGTTAGTTAATTAAAAACTATGATAAACTTTGATTTAAAAGTTTTTATTCTGAGAAAATGATTTTTATTATGAACATGAAACTATATCCAAAAATTATGGTTAAACTCAAAGTGGAAGTATGTTTTCTAAAATGGTCATCTAGACGTCGTTCTTTCGACTGAAATGACTACCTTTACAAAAACGACTTGTAACTTATTTTTCCGACTAGAAACCTATAATTTTTTTTTTTAGATTCATAAAATAGAGTTCAATATGAAACCATAGCAATTTGATTCACTCAAAACGGATTTAAAATAAAGAAGTTATGGGTAAAACAAGATTGGATAATTTTTCTCATTTTAGCTACGTGAAAATTGGTAACAAATCTATTCCAACCATAACTTAATCAACTTGTATTATATATTATGTAATCTTGAGATACCATAGACACGTATACAATGTTTCGACCTATCATGTCGACACATCTATATATATTTCGGAACAACCATAGACACTCTATATGTGAATGTTGGAGTTAGCTATACAGGGTTGAGGTTGATTCCAAAATATATATAGTTTGAGTTGTGATCAATACTGAGATACGTATACACTGGGTCGTGGATTGATTCAAGATAATATTTATCGATTTATTTCTATACATCTAACTGTGGACAACTAGTTGTAGGTTACTAACGAGGACAGCTGACTTAATAAACTTAAAACATCAAAATATATTAAAAGTGTTGTAAATATATTTTGAACATACTTTGATATATATGTATATATTGTTATAGGTTCGTGAATCAACCAGTGATCAAGTCTTACTTCCCGACGAAGTAAAAATCTGTGAAAGTGAGTTATAGTCCCACTTTTAAAATCTAATATTTTTGGGATGAGAATACATGCAGGTTTTATAAATGATTTACAAAATAGACACAAGTACGTGAAACTACATTCTATGGTTGAATTATCGAAATCGAATATGCCCCTTTTTATTAAGTCTGGTAATCTAAGAATTAGGGAACAGACACCCTAATTGACGCGAATCCTAAAGATAGATCTATTGGGCCTAACAAACCCCATCCAAAGTACCGGATGCTTTAGTACTTCGAAATTTATATCATATCCGAAGGGTGTCCCGGAATGATGGGGATATTCTTATATATGCATCTTGTTATTGTCGGTTACCAGGTGTTCACCATATGAATGATTTTTATCTCTATGTATGGGATGTGTATTGAAATATGAAATCTTGTGGTCTATTGTTACGATTTGATAAATATAGGTTAAACCTATAACTCACCAACATTTTTGTTGACGTTTTAAGCATGTTTATTCTTAGGTGATTATTAAGAGCTTCCGCTGTCGCATACTTAAATAAGGACAAGATTTGGAGTCCATGCTTGTATGATATTGTGTAAAAACTGCATTCAAGAAACTTATTTTGTTGTAACATATTTGTATTGTAAACCATTATGTAATGGTCGTGTGTAAACAGGATATTTTAGATTATCATTATTTGATAATCTACGTAAAACTTTTTAAACCTTTATTGATGAAATAAAGGTTATGGTTTGTTTAAAAATGAATGCAGTCTTTGAAAAACGTCTCATATAGAGGTCAAAACCTCGCAACGAAATCAATTAATATGGAACGTTTTTAATCAATAAGAACGGGACATTTCAGCGATCGCATGGGATTTGTGCTTCAAGGCCATGCGATCACATGGCCCTCTGATCCAGCTCACAAACTTTTAACTTTTTGTTTGTCGACATAATTTTATATAATATATATAATATATTTAATTTATATAATTAATTATATATTATATTAAATACACATGCATAGTTGACTTGTAATTTTTGTTCCGATAAGTCGTACGTCATCACTCGACTTATGTCCCGGTTCCGGTTTTTCAAATGTCCTTTCGTACGCTGAGAAAACTTGTATTTTACATTTCGTGTCACGTACCTTTGTCAAAATATAGCCTTAAATTATCCCTAAACTATACCACTCAAAGTATATCTTAAACTTTCGAGTATTTTGATCATTTACTTCTACAAATCATCGTCTCGCTATTTGTTAATATATATATATATATATAATAACAATTCGTTTTTATGACCAAGTTAATATTATATTTTATCGTATTGTTAAATATATATTTTTGATATTAATAAACACGTTTTAAAATACATATCGCAAGTTATTCATATATCTAATTCCAACAGTTGATATTCCTTATTATTGTATGTGTCCAAATTACGTTATTTAAACAAACACTTTACCATTTATTCCGAATACCGTTAAGAATGAATGATTTCCCAAATCAACGTGGACCTTACAACAGAGACCCGTAATAATATCATAAACCTTAAGGGACTCAATAATTATCTTTTAATTCAATCGTTTGGCATAATCTTTTAACTCTGTATCTAAATATATCAATCAGATAATCAAACCAATAAGTTTAATGCACAGTATCATATACTTAACACTTTGTTACGTTTTCAAGTTATGGTATATATATGTATCTATTTACCTATAATTGTTCGCGAATCATTGAGAACAATCGAAAGGTAATTGAATAGTTCAAAAATTTTGAGATTCAACTTTACAGACTTTGCTTATCGTGTCGGAAATGTTAAAGATTAAGTTTAAATTTGGTCAAAAATTTTCGGGTCATCACAGTCATGAAAGTTCCACTTTGCTCCACATGCAACCCAAATGATATTATACTGTAAAGTAGTACACAAGTTGACAATACCTTTAAACTATCATAATCATTGAGCATGATCTTTTCCCTAATTATCGTCACTATTAACCTGCATCACCATCCTTTTTTTTTTTAAGTGGCGACAGAAGTGAGCAGCCATAATTTCCCTCGAACAGCATTTGCAGCATTAGCAGTGATTGAAACGTGGTTTGTGATGGCTGTTTAGAGTGGTGATTTGCAATAGATAAAATAGAAACAGAAGTGTAGCGAGTGGCAACCATAATAACGAAAACAATTTGCACCGCAACATGTTTAAATGGTTTTGGTTTTGGTTCTAGCTCGTCGACAGGAAAACAACCACGAAGTAGCAGCCTAAATAGGTTTCAATGGTGGCGGTCTTGAGGTTAGAAGTGGCTATCACGATGGGTATAAAGAAAGAGGAGAGAAAGTCTTGGTGGTGATGAAGGTTTCATTAAAAGAGAAGCACAAGAAGGAAATGGTGGTTTTCATGATTGTCGATTGTTGGTTGTTGAGTGAAGGTTCAAGGGTTTTGTGATGGTGATAGTTGTTCTTGTGGTTGATTGAACCAAAAACGTAATCAAGTAATTATAGCAACATGATTTCGAGTAATAAGTTTAAATGGTGTTCGGTTTGGGTTCCGCTTGAACTGGAAACAAAAGTAGCAGTAGTTATCATGGGTTTGTTTTTGTTCGATCAAAGGAAACAGATACAATAATTTTGGTGGTGATTTACAAAGGTGTGGTGGTTTAGGTGGTGGATGATTGTTTGTTGGGTTTAATCGGATAGCAACTGGATGACTGTGAGAAAATTGATCATGATAGTTTTTGTGATTATGTTGGATAATAGTTTGATGACAATGAATCTCTCCTTTTGATAGAAAGCAGATAGATATAGTATAGAATAATAATATTGTGGGGAAGCAGTTGATTGACGATGTCGACCAGAGAATCACTTAGGAGAGAAAACAAACAAAAAAATGTAGAAAGAAGATAAAGTAGATAGAGACTAAATTTGTTATATGTCTATATCATTTCAATATTTACTGAATAATACAAATAATTATAATAATCATAATCATAATGATAATTAATAAAAATGGTAATAATAATGTTATTAATAATAATAATACTAATAATAATAGTAATAACAGAATTAATAATAATATTAATGATAATGATATCCAAATACTAATAATAATAAGAATAATGCTAAAATTAATAAATATAATGATAATAACAATAATAATAATGATATAACAAATCAATTGTATCAAATTTCATATATAATATTATTATTATTAACACTGATTTTATTATTAATATTAATATTTATGAAAGTATTAATATTAACATAACAATTATATTCTAACTTGTATTTTATTATCTTCCAATTTATCATATATTCTTACCCTTGTATGTATATATACATAGTTATTTATAAACAATTGTTCGTGAATCGTCGGGCATGGTCAACAGTCAAATATATACATGAACACAGTTCGGAGCTTTTGAGACTTTAATATTACAGACTTCGCTTATCGTGTCGAACTTATGTAAAGATTAAGTTTAAATTTGGTTGAAAATTTCCGGGTCGTCACAGTACCTACCCGTTAAAGAAATTTCGTCCCGAAATTTGAGTGCGGTGGTCATGGCTAACAATAAAAAATATTTTCATGACGAATATGAGTTGTTAAATAGAGTTTTATCATTATTGACTAATATAGATAAAACAATTCAATTATGTGAAGCGTACGAGTGAAGCTGTCACAAAAGATTGAGATAGAGATTTAACTTTGACGTAGTCACGGCGGATTTTCTGAATTTAAGGAATTTAAAAGGAAATTTTCGTAATCTATAAGATTTGATTCTTCGGCAAATAAAGGAAATTAAGATCTCTTTAATTAAATACGGTAATCTGCCTCGATTGCTCTGTCGAATATTTCCATTATAAATTCACTTTCTCCGTTCCATTAATTTTCACCACTTCTATACTCAATTCCCAAATTCAAAAGATTGTGAAAATGCTTAATCCAGTTTTGATCCTTGTCCTCATCCTTACTATCGCAACAATCATTCTCCTTTTCCATCTTCTACCAGAGGAATCTACTTACTTCTACTTTGCCCTTGGGATTATAGTGCTTTTAATTCTCCCGTGTCTTTATGTTTCGATAAACATTGATATACACGGTTTGTAATTTATGTGTTTTTATCGGGCTTTATATCTCCCCTTATATTTCAATGTCCCTATTTCTATTTCCTATAACCATGGTCATCCATAGTAAATACTCCCTCTTATTTGCTGCGATTTGTACTCCAATTTCTATTTCGGAGCTTTGTCCCTTCGTTTCTTCTTCTTGCGATTAGGCATCTCTTGTAATGGTCCAGAATTCGCAGATATAAGTTTCAGAATGAACATTGTTAATGTTCTAAGAAGGGAATGGTAATGGCACGATCTTGATTTGTTAAATTATCAGAATACCCTGAAAAAGACCGAATCATCGAGAAATATTTTCTTGATATTTTAGAGGTTTAAATAGAATACAAGAGTCGTGTAACATGACACATGATGACGTTAGAGTCTGTGAATCATCACGTTTCATTAGAAACTCAGCATGACTTACTATAATATAATCACGTTGATCAAGTGCCATTATATTATACTAACTCATGCTTCAGCTCCCAACACTACTTCAAAATCATTCATAGTTTAAACTCGAAGGTTTACAGAATATAGAAACTAACAGTTTCTTATATGATGTAACACTGATAGTGCGAAGAGATAAATGATTTCAGATAAGAATATCTTCAGATATATCGATGATTTTTAAAATAAAGGTACGATGATATCTTAGAATTTTTGAATCAAGTTGTGATGAAGAAATTCATTCATAATTCAAACTCGAATTTTAAAGAAATTTAGAAACTAAAGTAGTTTTCTTTATGATGTAATATAGATAGCAGAAAGAGATAAATAATTTTGGACAAGAATATTTATGAAAATATCCTTAGAAATATCGAAGATATTTATGATGATATTTTGGAATTTCTAAGTTTGAAGGCTGATGAAGAAAATTTGTCCGCAAGAATTTAGAGTCAGGAGTAAGGTATTCGTTAATGACTTCAGTAGATACTGAATCATTTGGATTCTTTGAATGCGGATTTATTCTTTGTGATTTGTCTACAATCTCCTTCTTGGTTTGCTCAATCCGTTTTCCAGTTTTAACTTTTCTGAGCTTTGCCAATCTACTATTCTTTATCATCAAACTTTCGGCTGTTAAAGTCGTGTACAATTTTTGCTGCTGTATTCAGCTTCTTCAGAATTTGAAGTATTGATTTGTAGACTGGGTGCTTTTCAGAATTTCAGAATGAAAGATCATAATTCTAAGAGATAAATGTTATATGTATACATATAACTGTTGATGTAGACATGCTGTGAGATTTCAAGATACTGATTGCTAAATTCTGATGATTTATATGGCAATTCTCGTTACAAGATGTAAATGAGTAAATGATGGGATTTCGATAAATATAAAGATTTTTCGGAAAGTCAAAGATAATTGAAGTTGTTGGTAAGTTTATTGCTAATGTGGTGGAACATGAAAGGCTCCCCAGTAACGATGATGAAAGGGCAACATATATATCAAGGTTATAATAAGGCTGTTTCCACTGAAGAATCGAAGTTGACTTGTTGGATCTGTGACAAAATTGGCTAATTTAGAAAAGGGATTGAAAACTTATTTTCGGTAATAACAACACCAAAGGAGTTAGCACAGATACGTGTCAAACGTTTGTTCAGGTTCTGAGATTTTTTCGGGTGCATAACTATAGGTATTAATCTTTTCTTCCGTAGATGAAATGTGGTTGGTTCATCCTCTCGATTGAGGTGTTTTCAAGGATCATGAAAGGTTTGAACGCAGATTGTAATAGTCAAGATACAAATGAGGTTTAAGATGAAATCAAGTGACAATCTTGAAGAATTGTTTAGTTTCATATGTTATAATCAATATTTTAATTCATTTTAATTGTCCAATGTTCGTAGTCCTCAGTTGATAGTCCACAGTTAGCAATTCAATAATTCATATATAGTTTAATTTATAATATTCGGATTAATTAATACATATCGGGACCCGTGTACATGTCTCAGACTCGATCACAACTCAAAGTATATATATTATTTGAGAATCAACCTCAACCCTGTATAGAGAACTCGATCATTACTGCATATAGAGTGTCTATGGTGATTTCAAATAATATATATAGATGTGTCGATATGATATGTCAAAACCTTGTATACGTGTCCCGATATTTAAAGTGCGTAAAATAAATAACAGAAATTAAATGACGATAAATAAAATTGCGATAATTAAATTGCGATAAATAAACTGTAATTAGTTAGCTAGGAACAGTTACCTAGAAACAGTTAGCGTGTATTCTTAACAAAATTTTTCATAGTAAATTTGTTTGTTTCTATCAAATTTTTATTTCGTCAAATGTGTTCTTCATTATGCCACTTGTTGGATTCTGATAGATTAAAATCCAAATATGAAATTGAATGAAAATGGTTATTCTGTGGTGAATCAGATTCGTATATCTGTGGATGTAAGTAGAATGGTAATTGACCGTTGAATCAGATTCGAAGAATGTACAGTGTAACTTATTAATGTAAAATCTAAATATTCCTCGGGTATTACCTACCCGTTAAAATATTTTCATCATTAACAGTTTGTACGAAAGAATTTTTAATTACAATCTTTATGAAAATATATATACATATATATTTTCTTCAGATGTAATCATGGATTTAATGAGCTAATATTAAATTAGACTCATTTGATTTACGGTTGAAACTAGAATTGAATAATCCCTAAAACTTTAGAAATTACATAACTTTTACAGAGTATTTCTTCAATGTATTTGAAATTATGAATCAATACTTCATTATTTATTGATGCATGATGTTGGTGTTCGTGGAATCATTGTGAACTTCGCAAGGTACGAATGATGTCATCTGAAAAGTTTCGAGTACATCGATGATGAAAGTGTAAAATCAACATATATTTGAATAATACATTTATTATGAGATAGAATTCGTTGAATTTAAAACAGAGATTGTAGTTAACGATGGTTAAGGTTGCTGACAAAGGATGTAATCATAGCATATTAATAATATGAATTAACCAAGTAGTTAAAATTCACACATAATAGCTTAGTACGGAAAGATTTATGATGGTTTCAAAATTTATATGTATGTAAGATATACATATAAATTCTTCGGAGGGCTTGAGTTAATTCTTCATAACTCATTGATACAATATTCTCGTTGTTGATTCGTAATGATGTCCACGGTGATTATAGAACTGACGGAGTTTGTGATGTTTAGGTGCTGCTGATTCTGACGATGTTGACGGCACTGACTGTGCTGATGATGCTAACGGTACTGTTGATGCTGTTGGTAAAACAAGTCTAGCTTGTAAATCACGTGCCATTCTTGTCAAAATTTCTATTCTTCCTCCTATCATTTTGGTTCATTCATCTGATTTATGGTTAGGGCTAGAATAGATAATCTCTAAGACTTTAGAGATTACATAATTGCTGCAGAACATTTCTCCAATGAAGTTATGAATCAATACTTCATCATTTGTGGTTGTTGGTATTCCTTGGTATCTACAGGGCATAAGACGTCGATGCTCGTGGGACAAAATTGTGAAGTTAAGGTTTGCGATGCGGTTGTTGTTGATGGTGGTAATGGTTATGCTGCTGGTGCTGCTACTGGTATTTGTAACCTTTGTACCATATTCTCCAAAGCCACTACGCGAGCGCGAAGCTCGTTGACTTCTTCTATCACACCGGGGTGATTGTCGGTTCGGACAAGCGGATAAATGAAATTTAGAATTTGATGTAGTATGTAGTCATGATGAGACACTCTGGAAATGAGAGAGAAAATGGTGGTTCAGATAGGTTCGCCGGTAAGTGCTTCAGGTTCTTCGCCAAGAGGGCAATGTGGCGGATGGAAAGGATCACCTTCTTCTTGTCTCCAATGATTGAGGAGGCTACGAACCCATCCCCAATTCATTCAAAATAGATGATGGCTGATTGGTTGATCCATTTCGGTCACACTGCTTTCGGAGCTTGAGTGAGATTCCATTTCGGAATCCGAGGGACTTGAACTAATGAGGAATTCCATTTCGTACGATTTGAATAAGGGATTGAATTTTTTTTTTTTTTTGAATATTGGATGGTACTCTAACTATATAGAATATCTATATATATAGAGCAAAAGGTTTCGTAGATTACGATGGAATTTACGAGATAGGTCAGGCAAAGTTTACAGTAATAGATACGATAAGATATGATTTAGCAGATACGCTAAGATATGAATTTTTGTCTATACACTATTCATGCAATCAATGCAGCAAGACGTGTCTAGACTAAGAATGATAAGTAGATAATTTTCGACACCAAATGATAAGCAAAACTTTTTGACATGCATACCAGGTTCAAGTCCAGACTTATTAATATAATCTAACAACTACTAAGTCGAAGTCCAGACTCACTAATGCATCCTAACAACTCCTAGTTAGACACACTAATGCAAGACCTGGTTCGCTACGACCACCGCTCTGATACCAACTGTAGAGACCCGTCCTAATCCATCCGAACGAAGTCCATATCGATTATAAATGATTCACAACAGTTGATTACATCGCGAGGTACCTGACCTCTATATGATACATTTTACAAACATTGCATTCGTTTTTGAAAAGACAATCTTTCATTACATCGAAGGTTGACAGCATGTACCATTTTATAATATATCCACTATAATTGACTTAATAATAATCTTGATGAACTCAACGACTCGAATGTAACATCTTTTGAAAGATGCCATAAATGACTTCAAGTAATATTTCTAGAATGAACAAATGCACAGCGGAAGATTTCTTTCGTACCTGAGAATAAACATGCTTTAAAGTGTCAACCAAAAGGTTGGTGAGTTCATTAGTTTAACATAAATAATCATTTCCATCATTTTAATAGACCACAAGATTCGCATTTCTCATAAATATACGTCCCATGCATAGAGACAAAAATAATCATTCATATGGATTGAACACCTGGTAACCGACATTAACAAGATGCATATATAAGAATATCCCCATCATTCCGGGATACCCTTCGGATATGGTATAAATTTCGAAGTACCAAAGCATCCGATACTTTGGATGGGGTTTGTTAGGCCCAATAGATCTATCTTTAGGATTCGCGTCAATTAGGGTGTCTGTTCCCTAATTCTTAGATTACCAGACTTAATAAAAAGGGGCATATTCGATTTTGATAATTCAACCATAGAATGTAGTTTCACGTAATTGTGTCTATTTTGTAAATCATTTATAAAAGCAGCGCATGTATTTTCAGTCCCAAAAATATATATTGCAAAAGCATTTAAAAAGGGAGCAAATGAAACTCACCATACTGTATTTTATAGTAAAAATACATATGACGTCATTTAACAAGAGTAGGGTTGGCCTCGGATTCACGAACCTATATCATTTATATATATTAACACATATATTTGTAATCAAACAAATTTATTATATCTTAAATTATATATTATATATATTTAATTTGTTTGTATCTTTAAAAATGACTAATGTTTATATAATTATATTAATATTTATACATGTTTAATATTATATTAAAAATACATCATTTGTTATATATGAATATTTATATAAAAAATATGTTTATAATATGTAATGTTATTATAAGTATAATTTTATATACATAATATTTATTTGTTGTAAAAATAATAATAATGATAATACTAGTAATAAAAATAATGATAATAATAACAATGATAATAATTTGTAAAAATAATAATACTTATGTTCATAATAATAATAATAATAATAATAATAATAATAATAATAATAATAATAATAATAATAATAATAATAATAATAATAATAATAATAATAATAATAATAAATATAAATAATAATAATAATAATAATAATAATAATAATAATAATAATAATAATAATAATAATATTAATGATAATACTACCTCAATAGAAATAGCTCTTAAAAAAAATGCCCAAGTCCATGTTTGAACCCGTGACGTCCCAATAACATCCTTAAACCAATGCTCTGTTTATTCTTTTCTGATTTACTTTGTGAATTAATAGGTTATGACCCATCATAAATTCATCACCAGTAATCAACTATTCATCATTATTTTCTAAATTTCCAATTTCCATCACCAAGTTATCATAATCATAATCATTTTCATTACTCGATCATAATCATCATGCCATGGTATTAATCATAATACATGTAACACACTTAACATCATCATATCTTCATCCTTTCATCCGGCAATCATGGAACTTATATCATCGTCATCTAAAATCACTTAATCGATTTTTATCCCTTATCATACCATCGTCATTAGCATCAGCCGAACCGAAAACATCACTAGATTTCGGCCCATTGAATTATCTAAGTCTAATTACTAAACTAAGTTTACGGCCCAAGTAAGGCCCAATAGAATTTTCGGCCCAACAAGTATAAGTTAAATAAAAGGGTGTGTGTTTTTAATCAGTAGTGGTGGCCCAAATTTGCTTAATGAATTCAAAAGGTTACGGCCCAACAAATATATATGAAGCCCACTTGAATAGCTCAAAGAATTTCGACCTAAAAAAAATATGGTGAACGGAACCTACTCGTTTTTCTATCGATGGAAAAGAGCAACTAATGTCATCCTCTTTACAGCTCATCGTCAATATCCTTTTGTTTACACAACTTACATCATCAATCATTATTATAAAAAAATATTAAACCGTCCCTTTAGTGTTTGTGTTTGGTTGGTCATGAAAGTTCCACTTTGCTCCACATGCAACCCAAATGATATTATACTGTAAAGTAGTACACAAGTTGACAATACCTTTAAACTATCATAATCATTGAGCATGATCTTTTCCCTAATTATCGTCACTCTTAACCTGCATCACCATCCTTTTTTTTTCTTTTTTCTTTTTTTAAGTGGCGACAGAAGTGAGCAGCCACAATTTCCCTCGAACAGCATTTACAGCATTAGCAGTAATTGAAACGTGGTTTGTGATGGCTGTTTAGAGTGGTGATTTGCGAAAGATAAAATAGAAACAGAAGTGTAGCGAGTGGCAACCATAATAACGAAAACAATTTGCACCACAGCATGTTTAAATGGTTTTGGTTTTGGTTCTAGCTCGTCGACAGGAAAACAGCCACGAAATAGCAGCCTAAATAGGTTTCAATGGTGGCGGTCTTGAGGTTAGAAGTGGCTATCACGATGGGAATAAAGAGAGAGGAGAGAAAGTCTTGGTGGTGATGAAGGTTTCATTAAAAGAGAAGCACAAGAAGGAAATGGTGGTTTTCATGATTGTCGATTGTTGGTTGTTGAGTGAAGGTTCAAGGGTTTTGTGATGGTGATAGTTGTTCTTGTGGTTGATTGAACCAGAAACGTAATCAAGTAATTATAGCAACATGATTTCGAGTAATAAGTTTAAATGGTGTTCGGTTTGGGTTCCGCTTGAACTGGAAACAAAAGTAGCAGTAGTTATCATGGGTTTGTTTTTGTTCGATCAAAGGAAACAGATACAATAATTTTGGTGGTGATTCACAAAGGTGTGGTGGTTTAGGTGGTGGATGATTGTTTGTTGGGTTTAATCGGATAGCAACTGGATGACTGTGAGAAAATTGATCATGATAGTTTTTGTGATTATGTTGGATAATAGTTTGATGACAATGAATCTCTCCTTTTGATAGAAAGCAGATAGATATAGTATAGAATAATAATATTGTGGGGAAGCAGTTGATTGACGATGTCGACCAGAGAATCACTTAGGAGAGAAAACAAACAAAAAAATGTAGAAAGAAGATAAAGTAGATAGAGACTAAATTTGTTATATGTCTATATCATTTCAATATTTACTGAATAATACAAATAATTATAATAATCATAATCATAATGATAATTAATAAAAATGGTAATAATAATGTTATTAATAATAATAATACTAATAATAATAGTAATAACAGAATTAATAATAATATTAATGATAATGATATCCAAATACTAATAATAATAAGAATAATGCTAAAATTAATAAAGATAATGATAATAACAATAATAATAATGATATAACAAATCAATTGTATCAAATTTCATATATAATATTATTATTATTAACACTGATTTTATTATTAATATTAATATTTATGAAAGTATTAATATTAACATAACAATTGTATTCTAACTTGTATTTTATTATCTTCTAATTTATCATATATTCTTACCCTTGTATGTATATATATATATATAGTTATTTACAAACAATTGTTCGTGAATCGTCGGGCATGGTCAACAGTTAAATATATACATGAACACAGTTCGGAGGTTTTGCGACTTTAACATTACAGACTTCGCTTATCGTGTCGAACTTTTTTAAAGATTAAGTTTAAATTTGGTTGAAAATTTCTGGGTCGTCACAATTGGAATTTGAAAATATTCGGAAAAACTGTCAAGAAAACAATAGTAACTGTTTCTGGCTAATCTTTCCAACATTTGATCAATGAAAGGTAAGGGAAAGTGATTTTTTCTGGTGGCGTCATTTAATTTTCTATAATCAATACAAACACGCCATCCTGTTACAGTCCTAGTAGGAATAAGCTCATTTTTCTCATTTGTGATGACAGTCATGCCACCCTTCTTAGGCACGCATTGAACTGGGCTTACCCATGGACTATCAGAGATTGGATAAATTAAACCTGCATCTAGCAGTTTAATGATTTCTTTCTTAACAACATCTTGCATATTAGGATTTAGTCTTCGTTGGCGTTGCACATACGTTTTATGACCTTCTTTTATAAGGATTTTATGTGTGCAATACGAAGGACTTATTCCTTTAATATCATGAATCTTCAATGCAATAGCTGGTTTATGAGCTTTTAGCACAGAAATGAGTTGAGATTTTTCATTTTCAGTAAGAGAAGACGATATTATTACAGGTAATTCAGATTCACCATGTAAATAAGCATATTCCAAATGGTTTGGAAGTGGCTTTAACTCTAATGTCGGTGGTTCTTCTATCGGTGATTTATATCGATATATGTCTTCTTCTTTTAGCATTTTAATTTCTTCTGTTGTTGGTTCATATCCATTAGCCATAAGTGTAGCTAACATTTCAGCTTCATCAATTGGTTCAGTTCCTTATCCTAAAGAACATTCTCCTGTTCCTTGTAATTCTGAAAATTCTTCTAACAATTCTGCATGTGAATCTATAGTTTGAATATAATAACATGTATCATATGCAGATTGCGGTTGTTGCATGGCTCTATGAACTAAAAAGGTAACACTCTCGTCCTCTATACTTAGGGTTAGTTTTTACCAAACACGTCTATTATTGCTTTGGCCGTGTTTAAGAATGGTCTTCATAATATGAGAGGAACTCGAGAATCTTCTTCCATGTCCAAAATAACAAAATCTACTGGAAATACTAAAGTACCAACTTTAACTAGCATGTTCTCCATTATCCCTCTAGGATATTTTGCTGATCGATCGGCTAGTTGTATGCTTATTCGTGTTGGTTTCAATTCTCCAAGGTCTAGTTTAGCGTATAGTGAATACGGCATTAGATTTATACTAGCACCTAAGTCTGCCAATGCTTCTATTGAACTAAGACTACCCAGAAAACATGGAATCGTGAAACTTCCTGGATCTGATAATTTTTCTGGTATCTTATTTAACAGCACTGCAGAACAATTAGCATTCATAGTAACAGCCGAGAGTTCTTCCATTTTCTTTCTATTTGTGATTAGATCTTTCAGAAATTTAGCATATCTAGGCATTCCTGAAATTACATCAATGAAAGGAAGATTTACATTTATCTGTTTAAACATATCCAAGAATTTGGATTGCTCGGCTTCAAGTCTTTCTTTTCTCATTTTACTCGGGTAAGAAAGTGGTGGTTGGTGTAACATCTCGTTTTTCCCGTACGTATCGAAAGGTACATACTTAGTCATTTGTACGTTTATAACTCATTAGCTTATGCGTAAATGTATGAATATATGTGTAGATATATATATATACATATATGTATACTTGATAATGTGTGCATATATAAGTTTAAACATGGGTTTTGTTAGCATTAAGTCTTGTGAGACTATTGTTGAAGGCTAGGTGAAAATAGGAAGCGGGTTTGGATTGTACAAATTAAATAACATCGAAAATTGTTTAAGGTGGTCGAGCTGTTCAGATGCAGCCTTAGGCCGCGCCGTGGCAAATGGGTCCGACCGCGGCATATCGAGCAAACCAGGATTAGAGAGTGGGTTAAGAAGGGTCGAATTTCCCTTTATGTGTCGCGCCGCGACGAATGGAGCCGCGCCGCGGCAATCCTGCTGGATTGAATCCGGACTTAGCTCATTTAAGGGGTTTTAAGGGGCAAAATGGTAATTTGACACGTAAATCTGATGGGAGCATTAAATCTCCACCACTTATCCATTTAATTCAATTTCTTTTTCTCTTTTCTTTCCATTTTCTCTCCCAAAACACAAAATCCATTTAGATTAAATTTAAGATTTGGAGTTGGAGAATTGTGAATCAAACCTTGGAGCAAGAATTAAAGTTGTTCCTTGTGTCTCAAACTACGCGTTGATAGTCTCGGTAAGTTCTAACTCTAAGTTTGAGTTTTAATTGGTTAATGGCTAGGGTTTTGGTTACTAGAGACTTGTATGACCCTTTTAGGGGTAAAATGGGCGAACTTGGGTTATGTTGTGGTAATGAAACCCTAATGGCAACAAACTAGGGTTTTGGTCTTGTGATTTGAGGTTGTAAGTGTCAAATGGTATTGCTAGTCACTAATACACTTTTGGATTTATGAAAGAAGTGTTAATGGGTAAGTTTGACTTGATTGTGTGGCTAAGTATTTAAAATGGGTCAAATGGGTACTAGTTGACCTAATTAGGTGAAATGGGTATGAATTACCCTAAGTTATGTTAATTAATGTTAGTAGACTTTAAATCACTAGCCTTAGTGATTTAATATTGAGTCTTGGCCACTTATGGGCGGTTGTGGTGTAGTTGAGTCATTTAATGCAAATTGGGTCATTAAATGCTCAAGTGTAAGTATTGTGGTTAATTCCACTAGTTGTGTGATTGAATGTGTACTTAATGAATTAGGTACATTGCCTTGAAGTTCGGACGTGCATAATCATCATCCTTGTGTCAAGGTGAGTGGAATAAGTATACATGTACGTATATGATGTGTTTACTTGTAGAAATGGATATGTGTTGTCCAAGTTAGTGATATATGAGTTGTACGCTAACGGTTTTAAGAACGGATATATGTTGTCCGATTTAGTGTTATATGTGTTGTACACTAATGATTTATGAATGGATATGTGTTGTCCGATTTAGTGTTATATGTGTTGTACACTAACGATTTTATAAACGGATATGTGTTGTCCAAGGGTTAGTGATATATGTGTTGTGCACTGACGGTTGTTATGAACACCAATGGGAAATTAGAGTACCATTCCTCTTAAGATTGGTTAACCATGGTTGTATGAATTGTGCATTAGCATACTTAAATATGAACTATATGCTTTTGTTATCGCTAGCTCAATGTGAATTGCGGTTATTGGTATATGCATAATGTTTTGCATGGTTGTCGAATTGCTAGCTTGTGTACGGTGTTGTGTAAGTGTTTGCAAGTAGATATATTATATATGTGTATGTATAATTATTGCATTCACTAAGCATTAGCTTACCCCTCTCATTGTTTATCTTTTTAGATGCAGGTGTGGATAAGGGCAAAGGGGTTATCGGGCATTAGGTGTCCTTTGATGGTATTTTGTTGGAGCTTTTGGAAGTTGGCCTAGCATTTTGGGTAGTTTAGTCCCAAACCATGCTCGATGTGTTGTTTGGTTTAAAACTATCTTTTTTGTATTGGTCAAACTTGCATCTCATTCGTTAATGGCCTTTGTGCCTTTTGTAAACACTAAAACTTGTTGTATGTTCCAACGAACGTGTGGAATAGTTACATATTTAATTGGCGCGTAAATGTGTATTATTTAAAAAAAAAAATTTATCGTATGGAATACGGGTTGGGTTGTTTCAAGTGGTATCAGAGCATGGTCTAAGGGATTTAGGCGACTTGAGATAGGTGCCTAGACTTAGAATTTTATGTGTATGCTCTTTAAGCGGGACTTGTAGGACTACGGGTCGGATCGGGAATTGTTAGTGCTTAGGTTTATGTGATTTAACCTTGCACCAATTGTTTTGTGTTGTAGTTGAAATCATCAAGCGAGATGGGCGTTGTACTAGCAAGTTAATGCGACGTGCTTGCGTAACAATGATTAGCTACCATTGTTGCGGGTGCAAATCGTGTCAAACAAGTAATGTACGACGATTGTTGAGTAAGATGGAGTAGTGTGGTGTATACGTATATGCATGCGTGTTATGTTCTTTTTTTTCGTCGTTTAATCCATTTCGTTTTATAGAATGAAGTTTAGAAATAGACCCGATAATGGTAACGGGGATACAAGTGAGGACACCGAGTTGACGGCCAAGATTGAGGCCATCCTTAAAGCTCAAAAGGCGGAGTATCTCGTAGATATCAAGAAGATGTTCCTAGATTCAATTGACGAACAATTAGTCAATGTAGTAAGGGAACAAGTTAAGGCCGTCCTACATGAAGATAATGTGGGAAGACGCGACTTTTTCTATAAGATCTTCGAGGATTCTCAACCTCCCACTTTTGATGGCGAAAGAGATCCTCTTAAAAGTGCCCGTTAGATCTCCGATATGGAGGGGGCTTTTCGTACTTGCGAATGTCCTCTTGATAATAAGACAAGGTACGGGTGTAGTATGTTAAGGGGCGATGCTAAGTTATGGTGGGACGCGAAAATCCAAGTATATGGCGAAGAACAATGTATGGAGTTCACATGGGATGAATTCAAGGCGGAGTTTTTCGATGAGTACCGAACTTTGGCCGTTCTTACTAGGCTTAAGGATGAACTACGTTCCTTAAGGCAAGGGTCGATGGATTTGAACACTCTCAAATCCGTGTTTTTGTCCAAGACCCAATTTTGCCCGGAGTATGTCGGGAATGATAAAATGTTGAAAGAAGATTTCTATCGAATCTTGAATGATAACTATCAAGAGAAAATTAGTGTGAACGTAGTGAAGATCTTTGATGAATTGTTCAATATGGCGAAGGGTTTTGAAGCGCTTGTGTTGAGAAAGAGTAATTTTACTTTTGGTAAGAGGAAGTTCGAGAATTCGAATCAATCAAGCTTTTCCAACAAAAAGAACAAGAAGGGCTCCGAAAGTGTTAATAGTGTGAAGAAAGGTGGCTCCGATGGTCATGTACCCACTTGCTATACTTGTGGGCAAAAAGGTCACATCTCTCGTGATTGCCCCAACTCACCTTCCACACCCAAATTTACTTGTTTCAATTGTGGTAAAGAAGGGCACAAAAGGCCCGAGTGTCCCGAGTTGCGCAATGATAATGTTAAACGGCTAAAGAAGGCGGCGGGTACGGCGAGGGGTCGTAACTATTTGATGACCAATGATGAAGCCAAACAATCGAACGAAGTTATCTCAGGTACTTTCATGGTCAATTCTAATCCGGCAAGGATTCTTTTCGATAGCGGCGCATATTTGTCGTTTGTGTCTCCTAAATTTGTGCCTAAACTTAATAGACCGTTAGCTAAGTTAAGTCGTCCGATAGAAGTCAAAATAGCGGACGGCAAGACGGTGTTAGTGGTCGACGTGTGTAAAAATTGTGATGTTGTGTTTGGTACCGAAAACTTTAAGATAGATCTCATTCCGATGACCTTGGGCGATTTCGATATTGTTGTGGGTATGGATTGGCTCGATCATAATAGAGCCGATATTGCATGCCATGAAAAATTTATTCGTGTAAAGACCCCAAGTGGGGGAGAGTTAATTATTCATGGCGATATGCGAAGAAGACTTGTGCCGATATGTTCTTTTGCACGGGCACGTCGTTTCCTTGTTACTGGTGGCATGGCCTTTCTTGCCCATGTTGTTGATACTCGTGATGAGTCACCACCCATTCGTGAAATTCCGGTGGCTAGTGAATTTGAAGACGTTTTTCCGGATGAGTTACCGGGTGTTCCGACGGAAAGACAAGTCGAATTTCGCATTGAGTTGGTTCTGGGGGCTACTCCCATTGCTAAAACTCCTTATCGTTTAGCACCAATAGAAATGCAAGAGTTGTTAAATCAAACCCAAGAGTTGCTTGAAAAGGGTTTTATTCGACCGAGTGCTTCGCCATGGGGCGCTCCGGTTTTATTCGTGAAAAAGAAGGATGGTAGTATGCGGATGTGCATCGATTACCAGGAATTGAATAAAGTGACGATCAAGAATCGTTATCCTTTGCCCAGGATTGACGATTTGTTTGACCAACTCCAAGGTGCAACGTATTTTTCTAAGATTGACTTACGGTCCGACTATCATCAAGTGCGGGTCCGTGAGGAACACATAGAGAAAACGGATTTTCGAATGCGTTATGGGCATTTTGAGTTTGTAGTTATGCCTTTTGGTCTTACGAATGCACCGGCGGCATTCATGGATCTTATGAACCGAGTGTACCAACCTATGTTGGACAAGTCGGTAATTGTGTTCATTGACGACATACTTGTTTATTCTAAGAGTATGAAGGAACATGAACACCATTTGCGTGAAGTATTGAAGACGTTGCAAAAGGAGAAATTGTATGCTAAGTTCTCCAAATGTGAATTTTGGCTAAGGGAAGTTCAATTCCTTGGCCATATTGTGAACCAAGAAGGTATTCAAGTAGATCCGGGGAAGATAGAAACGGTAAAGAGTTGGGGGCGACCGACTACGCCTACGGAAATCCAAAGTTTTCTCTAACTGGCCTGCTATTATCGTCGGTTTATCCAAGACTTTTCTAAGACTGCTTCTCCTTTGACGAAGTTGACGAGGAAGAACGTAAGGTTCAATTGGGAGAACGAGCAAGAAATTGCTTTTCAATTGTTAAAAGAGAAGTTGTGTCAAGCTCCGGTGTTGGTATTGCCGGAAGGGGTAGAAGACATGACGGTTTATTATGATGCTTCTCTAAATGGGCTGGGGTGTGTTCTTATGCAAAGGGGTAAAGTCATCGCTTATGCCTCTCGACAATTAAAGGAACACGAGATGAGATATCCGACTCATGATCTTGAGTTGGCGGCGGTTGTACATGCGTTGAAAATTTGGCGCCATTACTTGTATGGTGTCAAAAGTACGATTTATTCGGATCATAAGAGTTTGAAACATCTCTTTAATCAACGAGATTTGTATTATCGTCAACGTAGGTGGATGGATGTGGTAAAAGACTATGATTGTGAGATACTTTATCATCCGGGCAAGGCGAATGTGGTCGCGGATGCGTTAAGTCGAAAGAGTCATCACCCGGCGTTACGATTGGGATTGTTACGTATAATTATTACTAACGATTTTCTTGAAAAACTTGGTGTGATTCAAATAGAGGCTTATGTTCACAACAAGCATGCGGAATGAATTGTGGGACAATCAGAATTCATTACTATGGGTTTGCGTGGGTTGTTGTCATTTCAAGGAAGAGTGTGGGTGCCTAAGATGGGTGATTATCGACAAGTGCTACTTGATGAAGCACATAAGTCAAAGTATTCCATTCATCCGGGCGCGATGAAAATGTATCATGATTTAAGGAAAGATTATTGGTGGCCGGGCATGAAACGTGATGTTGTGAAGTATGTGGAGCAATGTGTCACGTGTTTGCAAGTTAAGGCCGAGCACCAAAAGCCGTATGGTAAGTTACAACCATTAGAAATCCCGAAATGGAAATGGGAGCACATTACCATGGATTTCATTACAAAGTTACCTAAAACGGCGAGAACCCAATTTGATTCGATTTGGGTGATTGTTGATCGATTAACGAAAAGTGCTTTGTTTCTTCCCATTCGGGAAGCGATATCGTCGGAGACCTTGGCTAAGTTGTTTATCAAGGAAGTCATCTCTCGACATGGTGTTCCTATATCTATTATTTCGGATCGAGATACCCGTTTTACATCTCGATTTTAGGAAAAGTTTCACGAAGATATGGGTACACAATTGAAACTGAGCACGGCATACCATCCTCAAACGGACGGTCAAACCGAACGTAGGAATCAAACTTTGGAAGATATGTTACGAGCGTGCATTATTAATTTCGGGGGTAGTTGGGATGAGCATTTGCCTTTGGTGGAATTCTCGTACAATAATAGTTATCATACTAGTATCGGGATGCCGCCGTATGAGATGCTTTATACGCGTAAGTGTCGAACCCCGATTTGTTGGGGTGAAGTGGGACAAAAAGAAATCGGGAGTACAGATTTGGTCTTAGAGACGAATAGCAAAATTGATATTATTCGAGAGCATTTGAAAAACGCTCAAGATAGTCAAAAATCGTATGCCGACAAGCGTAGACAAACGATCGAATTTCAAGAAGGTGACATGGTGATGCTTAAGGTTTCGCCATGGAAGGGTATTATTCGATTTTGAAAAAGAGGAAAGTTAGCTCCTCGGTTTATTGGACCATTTAAGGTTTTAGCTCGTGTTGGTGAAGTCGCGTATCGTTTGGAATTACCCGAAGAGCTTGCGGGGATCCATAATACGTTTCATGTTTCCCATCTCAGTAAGTGTCTTGTGGATGATTCATCTAGGGTGCCTTTAGACGAGATTGAGCTAAACAATAAGTTAGAGTATATTGAGGAGCCGATCGCTATACTCGATGAGAAGGTCAAGAGGTTGAGACATAAAGAGGTAAGAACCTTTAAAGTCCAATGGCGTCGAAGTAAAGGTTCTAAATTTACTTGGGAGCCCGAAGAGTTCGTATTGGTTTATCTTCCAGCTTGTCATGCAGCTTGGATCGCGAGGACGCGCTCCGATTCAAGTGGGGGAGAGTTGTAACATCCCGTTTTTCCCGTACGTATTGAAAGGCACATACTTAATCATTTGTACGTTTATAACTCGTTAGCTTATGTGTAAATGTATGAATATATGTGTAGATATATATATATATATATATATATATATATATATATATATACATATATGTATACTTGATAATGTGTGCATATATAAGTTTAAACATGGGTTTTGTTAGCATTAAGTCTTGTGAGACTATTGTTGAAGGCTAGGTGAAAATAGGAAGCGGGTTTAGATTGTACAAATTAAATAACATATAAAATTGTTTAAGGTGGTCGAGCTGTTCAGATGCAGCCTTAGGCCGCGCCGCGACAAATGGGTCCGCGCCGCGACATATCGAGCGAACCAGGATCAGAGAGTGGGTTAAAAAGGGTCGAATTTCCCTTTATGTGTCGCGCCGCGACGAATGGAGCCGCGCCGCGGAAATCCTGCTGGTTTGAATCCGGACTTAGCTCATTTAAGGGGTTTTAAAGGGCAAAATGGTAATTTGACATGTAGATCTGATGGGAGCATTAAATCTCCACCACTTATCCATTTAATTCAATTTCTTTTTCTCTTTTCTTTCCATTTTCTCTCCCAAAACACAAAACCCATTTAGATTAAATTTAAGATTTGGAGTTGGAGAATTGTGAATCAAACCTTGGAGCAATAATTAAAGTTGTTCCTTGTGTCTCAAACTACGCGTTGATAGTCTCGGTAAGTTCTAACTCTAAGTTTGAGTTTTAATTGATTAATGGCTAGGGTTTTGGTTACTAGAGACTTGTATGACCCTTTTGGGGGTAAAATGGGCGAATTTGGGTTATGTTGTGGTAATGAAACCCTAATGGCCACAAACTAAGGTTTTGGTCTTGTGATTTGAGGTTGTAAGTGTCAAATAGTATTGCTAGTCACTAATACACTTTTGGATTTATGAAAGAAGTGTTAATGGGTAAGTTTGACTTGATTGTGTGGCTAAGTATTTAAAATGGGTCAAATGGGTACTAGTTGACCTAATTGGGTGAAATGGGTTTGAATTACCCTAAGTTATGTTAATTAATGTTAGTAGACTTTAAATCACTAGCCTTAGTGATTTAATATGAGTCTTGGCCATTTATGGGCGGTTGTGGTGTAGTTGAGTCGTTTAATGCAAATTGGGTCATTAAATGCTCAAGTGTAAGTATTGTGGTTAATTCCACTAGTTGTGTGATTGAATGTGTACTTAATGAATTAGGTACATTGCCTTGAAGTTCGGACGTGCATAATCCTCATCCTTGTGTCAAGGTGAGAGGAATAAGTATACATGTACGTATATGATGTGTTTACTTGTAGAAATGGATATGTGTTGTCCAAGTTAGTGATATATGAGTTGTACGCTAATGGTTTTAAGAACGGATATATGTTGTCCGATTTAGTGTTATATGTGTTGTACACTAATGATTTATGAATGGATATGTGTTGTCCGATTTAGTGTTATATGTGTTGTACACTAACGATTTTATAAACGGATATGTGTTGTCCAAGGGTTAGTGATATATGTGTTGTGCACTGACGGTTGTTATGAACACCAATGGGAAATTAGAGTACCATTCCTCTTACGATTGGTTAACCATGGTTGTATGAATTGTGCATTAGCATACTTAAATATGAACTATATGCTTTTGTTATTGCTAGCTCAATGTGAATTGCGATTATTGGTATATGTATAATATTTTGCATGGTTGTCGAATTGCTAGCTTGTGTACGGTGTTGTGTAAGTGTTTGCAAGTAGATATATTATATATGTGTATGTATAATTATTGCATTCACTAAGCATTAGCTTACCCCTCTCGTTGTTTATCTTTTTAGATGCAGGTGTGGATAAGGGCAAAGGGGTTATCGGGCATTAGGTGTCCTTTGATGGTGTTTTGTTGGAGCTTTTGGAAGTTGGCCTAGCGTTTTGGGTAGTTTAGTCCCAAACCATGCTCGATGTGTTGTTTGGTTTAAAACTATCTTTTTTGTATTGATCAAACTTGCATCTCATTCGTTAATGGCCTTTGTGCCTTTTGTAAACACTAAATCTTGTTGTATGTTCCAACGAACGTGTGGAATGGTTACATATTTAATTGGCGCGTAAATGTGTATTATTTTAAAAAAAATTATCGTATGGAATACAGTTTGGGTTGTTTCAGTTGGTATGGTTTAACATAAGGTTTTGCCTTAACTGTGTTATCTTCATTAACCTTTTCAACTACCGGTTCTGTTTCCTTATCTTGCTCAGGTTGTGGTTCTTGTGGAGTAGGAATAGCATCATCAGAAATTACAGGCATTTCAGGTGGTTTAAGTGTAATACCACTTCTTGTGGTAATGGCTTTAGCTATTTCATTCCGGGGGTTAGCATTTGTATCACTAGGTAGACTTCCCGGTTTTCTTTCACCTATCAACCTTGCTAGGTTGCTTGCTTCTTGTTCTAAATTTTGAATAGAAGCTTGTTGATTTCTAAATGCTTGAGCATTTTGTTCATTGGTTTGTTTCTGAGATGTGAAAAACTGCGTTTGAGATTCAACTAGCTTTGACATCATATCTTCTAAATTTGGCTTTTTATCATCGGTTTGTGGTGGTTTGTTTTGAAAAATAGGTCTTTGCTGATTGTAAGTATTATTAGATACTTGTTGATTGCTAGGACCTTGTTGGTTGTTGTATGAAACATTTCGGTTATAATTCTGGTTTTGATTGTAGATTGGTCTTGGCGGTTGATAATTATTCTGATAATTATTTCCAGGTCTTTGGTTGATATATGAAACATTCTCTCTTTGTTCCATTGTTAGTTCAATACTGAGACAATCTTTTGTCAAATGTGGTCCTTCACACTGCTCACAACTAATTCGTATTAAGTGAATATCTTTAGTCATTTTTTCCATTCGTCTCTCGACAGCATCTATCTTTGCAGAAATGGAATCAAAGTCATGGCTAGAATCGGCTCTAGCTGCTTTAGATGATCTAACGATATCTTTTTCTTGGTGCCACTCATGTGAGTGGGAAGCAGTGTTATCAATAATTTTGTAAGCGTCAGTTGCGGTTTTCTTCATAATGGAACCACCAGCTGCTATATCTATGTCTTTTCTTGTAGTGATGTCGCATCCTTGGTAGAATATTTGTATTATTTGACAAGTGTCTAAATCATGTTGCGGACATCCTCTTAATAACTTTCCAAATCTTGTCCATGCCTCATATAGAGTTTCGTTTTGCTTTTGTGTGAACGTAACTATTTCTCCTTGAAGTCTCACGGCTTTAGATGCCGGAAAGAATTGTTTAAGAAAATTTTCAATTAAAACGTCTCATGTATCAATCGCCCCTTCAGGTAACGATTCTAACCAATCTTTGGCTTCTCCCTTTAAAGTCCAGGGAAATAACATGAGATATATCTGTTCATCCTCAACTTCTCGAATTTTAAATAAAGTACAAATCCTATTAAATGTACGAAGATGTTCATTTGGATCTTCCTTCGGCGCACCACTAAATTGGCATTGATTAGTTACCATGTGTAGGATTTGTCCTTTGATTTCATAATCTGTCGCATTAATGTCAGGTTGAGTAATTGCGTGACCTTAGCCAGTGCATTTAGCTCTCATTCGGTCTTCCATACTTAGAGGTTCTAGATTTTCCATGATTGAATTTGTTGAATCTGAATCACTAGAGTATTCTAATTTAATGGGTTGTTCCTCAACAATCTCTGTTTGAATGATTGGTGGTTCCGGAGGAAAGATTAATGGTTCAGGATCTCTGAATTGTCCCTGAATATCCTCTGATTCTCAATTGTGAGGTCGGGTTCAAAAAATGGATTATTGGAAATTTGAATTGGAGTACTTGGTCGACTGGATGACGATTCTAAAGAAAAATCTACGGCGACAATATTTGCTAGATGTCTTGATCGAGTTACAGGTGGTGAACGTACAAAATGTGGTGAACGTTTTGCTCGGTGCATTCACTGAATATCCTATTAGTTATAAAAGATAAAAATTATATAAGTTATCAAATTAATAGACTTTTCTGCTTTTACCCACGTTTCGAATAGCCAATAGATGCAGCAGGGAGCCAGAACCCTTTAAATCGGAAGCTCACAACTCAGCCACTAACAAATCCAACTATTACTACGAAGCAAAAAATTTGAATGTCTATCAATTTAACTACTTAAAATAATTTTTCGTTGAAGTTTAAAGAAATTTTAGATAAGAAATAGAAAATTCAATGTCCTAAAAAAAACTAGAGTGGTGAAAAATAAGAAAGAAAAATAGCGCGTCAGAAGAACGTCGAAAAATAAAAGGTCAAAAAATAATAAAAAGAACGTAGCGCGTCGAAACTTAAAAGTCTAAAAACTAAGAATTAAAAGTTGCGTCTAAAGGTATTAAGGCTTAAAAGAAATTATATATTCAAAACGGCAATAACTTAAAAAGGTACTAAAATATAAAAACGGCGTCGTAAAATTCTAAAGCACCTAAATCTTAGTCTAAAGAAAAAGTACTTAAGGGATTTTACAGCAAAACCTAAAAATCTAGAAATAAAAATAACTACGGCAAAAACTATATCTTAAAACTAAATACGAGCGAAAAATACAAAAAATATGCTAAAACAAATAAAAAGATACAAAATATAAAAATAAACTTAAAGTTGTAAAAAGTACAATTTTTTTAAAAATATTATTTTTATATTATTTATTTTATAAAACTATTAATTATATATATATATATGAAACTAATTAAACTAAAAATACAAATTAAATAAAAACTAAAACAAATTATTAAATGTAACCCTAATTAGGGTTTAATAATAATAATTATTAATAATTTAAACCCTAAACTGGTCGGCTGAGGTTTCAGACTTGTCAAATCAGGTCATGCGATCGCATGGCCTGACCGTTGTAATACCTTGCAGTCGCATGGTCTGCGAATTCGGGCCAGAACCTGGACTGCTACAGTACCGGGCCGATTACTTTTATTATTATTTTTAATTTTTTTTTAATTTTCTGTTTTAATATTTATAAAAAGTATTTATATAAATTAAATAAAACTTATATTTTTACAAACTAAAAATAGAAATAGAAATATTTTATAATTTTATATATTTTTGAACAACTCTTAAATATATATATATATTTTGTTTTCTTTTTATATTTTTGAATTTTTAATATTTAAAACGTATATTTTTTTTATACAAAGAACTTAATAAAAAAAATCTTTTTTTTATATATAGCGTTGCGCTTTCGGCGTTTTAGTGTCCCCGGCAGCGGCGCCAAAAATACTTGATGTGCGTAGAGGTGTATACAAAATAGTTATATTTTTGCTACAAAATACTATTAAATACGATACAATTTTACACAAGATATTTATTTATTTATAGAATGGATATACCTAAACCTTGCTACAACACTTATAGGCAGTGTACCTAATCGTACAGTAGTGTAGTTTTTAGTAAGTCCGGTTCGTTCCACAGGGATCTTTAACCAAGTTTAATGCTATATTTTTAACTTATAATTGTAAAAATACAAAAATATATATAAGTAGTATTATTATTATAAAAGGGGGATTTTACCGTTTAATGACCGGTTTGTCGATTTTAAAACTTTAGTCGCAGTTAAAACCTAATGTAAAATATTCAAAATAAAAATAACTTAATTTAAAGCGTAAATTAAATAACGATAATGAAATTGTGATAAAATGATAATAAATAAAGTTGCGATAATTAAAAAGTATGATAATTAAAAGTGCAATTAAATACAATGACAGTAAATAAAAGTGCGATAATTAAAAGTGCAATTAAATATGAAATATATAATTATGCTGATTTAAACTTCCGTAATCATGATGTTCGACGTGTTGATTTTAGTTTATTACCATGGGTTAATTGTTCTTTGTCCTGGATTATTCGATATGTCCATACGGATTTGTCCATAATAGTCCATCAGCCATAATCATAAAGTGCGGAAGTCTTCGTCAAACTATTCTTATTCCCGAAGTCAAATATTCCAACTAATTGGGGATTCGAATTGTAACAAGGTCTTAATACTTTGTTTAATGAATACACCAGGTTATCGACTACGTGTAGACCAAGGTTTTACTACTTTGTTAACAATTACACCAATTACCCTTGAATGTAATCCACCCCTGTTTTAACTAGTCCATTAGCTATTAATCCAGTCCCGTGTCCGGTCAAATGAACAATTATTGGTATTTATAGATATCCCGCCCACCATGCCCAGTCAAGCGTATGTGGTTATATATAAATACGTCAAATTATAAGTCTATATATTAAATTAACAAGGTATCGTTTATTTAATATAAAGCCCATTAATAGCCCATAGTCTAATTTCCACAAGTGTCGTTCTTTCATCCAAACCCCAATTATGGTCCAAAGCCCAATTACCCAATTTTAATATTTAGCCCAACATCACGATTACTTCGGCATTAAATAAGCATAATAATAACTTAGCTACGAGACATTAATTTAAAAAGGTTGAACATAACTTACAATGATTAAAAATAGCGTAGCGTTACACGGATATATATATATATATATATATATATATATATATATATATATATATATATATATATATATACATATATATACATATACATATATATATGTATACTCGACTTACACCCTTACAACATTCGCTAGCATACCCTTATTATTAGAATTTAAAATTAAAATTAAAATTAAAATTATAATATATATAATATATATATACGAGTGAGAGATAGATGGAAAAGATATATAAAACTTACTCAAAACCGCGAAATTTATAGGCATGTGGCCTGGCCAGCTGGGACAGCTCAACTTTGGTTGTTTTCTAGCTTGTCGACGTTATTTTTAAATATATATAATATATAAATAATTTATATAATTATTTAAATATTATATTATATTCTTGTGCATAGTTGACTCATAATTTTAGGTCCGTCGCGTCGAGCGTTGAGAGTTGACTTTGGTCCCGGTTCCGCATTTTCGAACGTCCTTGCGTACAATTTAATATCTTGTATTTTGCGTTTCGCGTCTTGTACTCTTGTAATTTTTAGACGGTTCCCATCAATAATTTGAACCACTTTGATCGTACTTTGTACTTTTGAGCTTTTTGGTCATTTGGTCTTCAATTCGTCGAATCTGTCTTTTGTCTTCAACTTTTATTATTTAAACGAATATCACTTGTAAATAGAACAATTGCAACTAAAAGCTTGTCTTTCTTGAGGGATAATGCTATGAAATATATGTTCGTTTTTAGCATTATCACCAACCATGACACATTTTTCCGCACACGGATCTAATTTGGTACGGTCATGTTTTGGAATGTGGACAAAGACCGAGCACCCAAATATTCGAGGTTCAATGCTAAATGAAGTCGGAAGAGTATAGAATTGAGAAAGTGTATCTTTAGGGGTTTTTGTGCCCAAAACTTTGGTAGGTAAACGGTTGATAAGATAGGTAGCGGAAGCAAGGGCTTCGGGCCAAAAACTCTTCGGAACTTTAGATTCAATTAATAACGCTCTTGTCATTTCTAAAAGTAGTCGATTTTTTCGTTCGGCTACTCCATTTTGTTCGGGAGTATGATTGCAATACGTTTGGTGAATAACCCCGTTTTCTTCGCAAAAAAATTTCATTGAAGTATTGACAAACTCACCCCCATTATCGGATCTCAAAATTTGAATATTTTTGTTAAATTGGGTTTTTATCATTTTATAAAAAAGAGAAAAAATTTCAAACACTTCGGATTTGTGAGTTAAAAAGTAAATCCAGGTCATACGTGAATGGTCATCAATAAATAGGACAAAATACCGGAAGTTTTATCCCCTATGACCGGTGCAGGACCCCAAACATCAGAATGTATTAAAGCAAAAGGAACATCTTTTCTTGTATCACTGGGTTTAAAAGTACTCCGGTGGCTTTTAGCCAAAATACAAGTTTCACAATTTAAAGTAACGTTTGATGGAAAAAGACTCAGAAATAACGCATGTAGGTATCCGACAGATGGGTGACCCAACCTTCTATGCCATAACCAAGCTTCCTTCGTAGGTGTCGCGTGAGCAAGCATCACGGTACCTTGTTGGGTTACTTCGTTTACATAGTACAACCCGCCCCGTTCGGTGCCACGCCCAATAATTACCCTAGTTCGGATATCCTAAAGGATACAGAAAGTGGGGTGTAGTAAAACGGTACAGTTTAATTCTTTTGTAACGTGACTAACGGATAAAAGTTTATGTGACAAGGTTCGGATATATAAACAATTAGATAAGTTCATAGTCGGAGTAATTTCAATTTTTCCACCCCCTTCAACTTGTACAACACCTCTATTGGCCGTTTGAATTCTACTAACCCGAGGTTTTGATTTAGCATAAAAATCAGATTTTTCAAAACTCATAGTGTGGGTAGTACCACAATCAAAAATCCATTCGTTATTTTTAACGTTATTTGAAATAGTATTGGCTTTTCCGATAAAACCTAAGTTATTTTTATTTTCAAATTTTTGGTTTTTAAAAACATTAGATTTTTGGGCCTGATCATGTTGGGCCTGATCAATAGTTTGGGTTTTAGCAATATATTTTAAGTTCAAGAAATCATCCCTTTTAACAAAATATTTCTCTCCTTGGGCCTGAGTTTTCTTCTTATGTTTTGGCCCAACGTTCAATTGATAATTCCCAACACTCATTTGATTTGGCCAAAGACTTTTTTTATTTCCTTTTTTATTTAAATCATATATGCCCCTTTTTGTTCTGTGGTCGTCATACGCATGTGGTGTAGGGTATTTCCCAAGACAATTTGGTCCATTATCCCACATAGCTTTACACTTTATCTTTTTCTTATCCCAAAAAATTCGTGACCTCCCAGTTTCATTATCCCAACGTGTTTTACCAAACACGCTTGTATTTTCCCAACAAGGGTTTTCATCTTTAATTTTATCATCTTTAATTTTATCATCTTTAATTTTATCATCAGATGATAATATATGGGTTATCGATTGAGAAGGGGGTTGTAATTCCTCTTCTTCTGCGATTAATTGAAGGCAAGTAAATTGATTTTGGTCCCTCCCTTTTGTTGATCGATTGTGATTAGGGATTACCCTTTTTACTTCAATCGATTTATGCAAATTAGGGTTTGAGGGCCTTTTGCTCATCACCTTCACCCATATGTGATTGTGGTCGAATTAATTTTGGAATTATGGTCTGTATTCATTCTGAAATTAGGGTTTGAAGGTTTAATCTTCACCCATTCGGTCAATTTCTGAGATAAGCAGAAGTTTGAAGTACCTTTTTCAGTTTTTGTGATTGTTCTGAGATGCCGTTGCCGGTAACCTTGTGGTGGCCGCCGGTGGTCTCTGCTACCATCACCGCCCTGCTTCGTTTTCGCTTATTCCACCATTTGGGGTAACCAATGAGTTTGAAACATTGGATTATAGTATGTTTTGTCATACCACAGTAAACGCAACTCAATTGTTGCAGTGGTTGATGGTGATTTGTGGTGGTGCTTTCTGTTCCGACAGCTGTTGTATGATGACTCGGGAATTTCTGACCAAATTTAAACTTGAATCTTATTTGATTTTGACACGATAAGCAAAGTTTGTAATGTTGAGTCTCGAAAAGTTTGAAACTACATTCATGTAATCAAATACCCTTTGACCATGCCGGTTGATTCACGAACAATTGTGTGTGAATAAATATGTAAATATATATATATATATTTATAAAAATAAGAAAATATATAATATTTTGGATTAATAAAATACATCTTAATCAATTTGAAATTTAAAATGTTAAAATAATGAACATAGTAATTACATTATTATTAAAGTGAATATATAAATATGTATATATATAATATTATGATGAACCTATATAAGATAAATATATATAAATGATTCTATTAGCAATTATTATGTTGAAACATACATACATATATATATATATATATATATATATATATATATATATATATATATATATATATATATATATAACATATAAATATTAAATATGCAATAAATATCATCAAATAATAAAATTAAATTATTAAGTTATATATTAAATGTAAATTACAAGTTTAATTATAGTTGTTATATTGTTACTATATTCATTGTTATATTAGTAGTATTAATAGTACTAAAGTTATAATATGAAATTTGTTATATGAAAGTTATATCATTATTATTGGTAATAATGTAGTTATCAATATTGTTATTATTATTATCATTATTAACATGATTAATAGAAATTATCATTTTTTATTATTATCAGTGTTATCTTTAATGTTAATATTAGTATTATTAATAATTAATAATTTTTGACAAATATCAATATTAGTATTTCTATTTTTAGTATTTTTTAATAACATCTTCAATATTGTTAATATCATTTAATATTACCATAAATATTATCATTACTAATTTTTGTTAATAGTATTATTATTAGTAATTATTACTATTATTATTATTATTAAATATCATTATCATTAGGATTATTCTTAAGAATTATTTTGATTATTATAACTATTATTATTCTTATTATTATCTGTACTAATAAAAATCAGTTATCTTTTATATATTTATATTATATTTGAAGGTATTTCGTATGCCCGAGAGACATATTAAATTAATGTGGCTAATGTGTTATGATCCAAGTCGGGTCATACCCAATAACAAGCTTACCAACACTTTATATGTATTTAATCTTAACGATTGGATCATTGATTAAATACGCGACACTTGAACTTTAAGGAAAATGGTTTTCTGAAATATTACTTGATGTGAACATATATATATAAGTTATGGAATAATTTATATAATATGGATTTAATTATTTATAGGTTAAATAATTAATTAATTTATGTTACATTTTATATAAATTGGTTTTATATATAATAAAATGTATATATATATAAATTAAATGGAAGTAATATGAAATAGTTTTATAAAAACTTATCTTTTATAAAACTTATTTAATTACATCTTGTGAGTGGCATTGGAGTCCATGTATGCATGCCATTTGACTACCCATTTGAATGGCTACTTGGATTTTCAAGGAGCATAAGTACCTAGGCTCTCTTGGAGACTCAACACACTAGCAAGATACATAAAAATACATTGAAAAAAACTGCATACTCCCTTGGAGCTGCTGATTCTGGCCGTGGGCATCAAGGGGTCAAAAGGGTTTGATTTCTTTTTTTTTTCAAGTGCATTTTCAAGTGTTATCAAAGCCTAACCAAAGTACAAGGTGTTGGTGTTAAGCTTGGGGTATTACAACTTGAGGTTTCATCCATTTGAAGCTCCAATTTCATCATCTTCATCATCACCTTCTTCATCTTGTAACCTCCTAACTTGGAGTAGGTACATCCCTTTAAACTAGCTCTTATACATTTAAGTATATTTTCTAGACTTGATCTATTTTGGAATTCATATTAAATGGTTAACATATTGAAAGTTTTTCATGATAAATTGCTTCCGCTTTAATCTTGTAACATGAATGTTTATGAAACTTGTTTATATGATGAATTCCATCAATGGTATCTAGAGCCAAAGTCTTAGAAATATACTTCTTGTATTTGGCTTTAAAACCCATTTATCTTACATTCTTGTAACATGCATGAAATGAGAATGTAAATAATAAAATTTTGGGTTTTGGTGGGGATGGTTTTTTGGCCGAAAATATGGGGTCTCCAAAGTGGGTTTGGAACTTCATTTTGGCCAAAAATATTTGTTGTTTGTTGTTGTTCACAATCGAGCCTAGACCATGTGTTTGAATGTTTGAATGATTTGGTTGTTATTCATGGTTATAATATTCATTCATTTGGTTTGTATTAATTTGTAATTATTTTGTAATTTGGTATTGTAATTTATTCTATTTTGGTATGTAAAAATAGAGTAGGATGTAATTTCTTTTTCCTAGAAAAATGTAGTAGGTTACATATTTTTTGTAAAAAGAGATGAAGATGCATGAAGATGAAGGATGAACACAAGATGGTGCTTTTGAAGATGCAAGATTAAGTGGGAGATTTTGTAAAATCTCTTACTTTGTGTTTAACCCTTTTCCGGTGACATTTGTTTTTTGGCTAAACAAATGTCCACCACATTGGCTCTTGATTGGGAACATTTTATTATGCTTGCGTGTTTGTTTATTATGTGTGTATGTTTGGTTACTACAAGATAATTCACATGTTAACAACTTGCAAAAACAACATTATAATTGGTTATAGTAAAACAACAAAAGGACACTAATAAATGGTTATTAAGGACATGATGTTAATGTATATAAAATGGTTTATATCATGAAATTGGCTTTACTAATATGACATGAAAATTGGTTTTTCATAATGTACTATACACCAAATGCATGTTGGTGTATGGCAAATGTTTTCTTAAACTAGAATTTATGAAAACTTAAAATCCCTTAACTAAAACAAGGTAAACAAGTTAAACGCAATTCTTTTGTGGAAACACTTGAACATAGTAGGGAACTCATAATGGGATAAAGGTCACCTAACCATTATGAACTAACTAATATGGTTAAGGTAAAATTCGCATGCTTGTGGGATAAAGATCACCTAACCACTTGTATGTTGATTTTACATGTTTACACAAGTAGGACAACTTGATTTGGGAATCATGAACTTAGGGTCACCGAAGCATGAGGAACAAATAGGCGTTGATGGGATAAATATGCCATGCAAAAGGATTGCATGATCCCATAATTTAGAAGTTGCAAAAGGGTTGCAATTGTCATATAAATGACTACCTAGCTAAATCAAATAACGGGATAAAGGTCACCTAACCGAAATTTGATTTACCGTTGGATTCTAATATTTAATAAGACAATTAATTATAAAAGGGTGTTGTTTATTAAATTTAAAATCGATACTTAAATGAACTTTGTTAATTTTGTAGATGGCCGCAAATAACAACAACATGCAAAATGCACCACTTAACCTAAACAACCTATCATTAAGGTCTCTCCTCGAGAAAGACAAACTCAACCATACGAACTTTATGGATTGGTTCCGTAATCTTAGGATTGTCCTCAAACTTGAGGATAAAGCGTATGTGTTGGAGGACCCTATTCCCGACCAACCGGATGAGGAAGATCTAGAGGGCATGGCTTATTATGACAAGTATTGCGCCGATTCGGTGCAAGTCGCTTGCCTAATGCTTGGGACTATGATACCCGAACTCCAAAAGGATTTCGAACATCATAGTGCATATGACATGATTACGCAATTGAAGGAGATGTTCCTTCAACAAGCACGTGTCGAGCGCTTCGAAACGGTTCGAGCGCTACATGCATGTTGTATGGATGACACCCAATCCGTATCCTCTTATGTCCTCAAAATGAAAAGCCTTATTGATCGCGCAAACCGTCTTAATCTCAACATATCTAATGAGCTAGCCACGGATCTTATCCTAAACTCCTTGTCAAAGAGGTTTGACCAATTTGTAATTAATTACAATATGAATGGGATGGATAAGACCATTGGTGAACTTCATGGCATGTTAAGGATGGCCGAAACTAGCATGGGTAAGAGGGCTTCACCCGTGCTAATGATCAATGATGGTGGGTCCAAAGGTAATAACACCTCTAAGCCAAAGGTAGCTAAGAGGAAAGGACCCGCTCATCAAGGCAAGGGAAAGGGGAGGATGGTTACCCCAACCAAAAACAAGAACAAGAAGCAAAAGGTTGCCGGACAAGCAAACCCTAAGGAAGACCCATGTTTCGGTTGCGGTGAAATGGGTCACTGGAAACGAAACTGCCCGGTCTACCTTAAGGAGTTGAAGGAAAAGAGGGATGCGGGGCAAACCTCAGGTAATATATATATGGTATATATAGAGCTTAGTATTACTTCTTCTAATACATGGGTGTTAGACACTGGATGTGGAACTCACATTTGCAATTCTTTGCAGGGGTTCAAAAGAAGTAGCAAGCAAACGGGAACATCAAGTCTTTTTATGGGTAATGGAGCCAAAGTGCAAGTGAAGGCTCAAGGAGACTTTGTATTAAAGCTTCCAAGTGGTTTGAAACTTATTTTGAACAATGTTTTGTATGCTCCGAATTTATGTCGAAACATTATTTTAGTTTCTCGTTTAAAACAATGTGGGTTTTATCTTAATTTTGTTAATGATGATATCCACGTTTATTTAGATAATGTATTCTATTTTAAGGCTTCGCCTTCAAATGGAATTTATGAATTGGTTCATGATGACACATCATCTAGTAGCTCAATATACCATACTAGCACCAAGAAACTCAAAAGGGATTTGAGTGATTCCTACTTATGGCATTGTCGCCTTGGTCACATAAACAAGAATCGAATGCATACACTTCAAAAGAATGGCCTTTTGAAATCAAATGAACTAGACTCGTTTGATGTATGTGAATCTTGTTTACAAGGCAAAATGACTAAAGCACCTTTCAAAGGGACCTTTGAAAGGGCTAAGGACTTATTGGGATTAATACATTCGAATGTATGTGGACCCTTTAAGCCCATAACTAGGAATGGTGAAAGATACTTCGTTACTTTCATTGATGACTTCAGTCGTTTCGGATATGTCTACTTGTTAAGACATAAGGAAGAAACTTTTGAATCATTCAAAGAGTACCAAAGCGAAGTACAAAATCAACTCAATAAGACAATCAAGGTACTTCGTACCGATAGAGGAGGTGAATACCTAAGCGATGCCTTCCAAGATCATCTTAGAAGTTGTGGGATTATCTCGCAACTTACTCCACCCGGGACACCACAGCTTAATGGTGTGTCCGAAAGGAGGAACCGAACCCTAATGGATATGGTTCGATCTATGATGGCTAGAAGCTCGTTACCTCTATCATTTTGGGGTTATTTTCTATGCTCCGCGGCTCGTATTTTAAATATGGCCCCAACCAAGAAAGTGGAACGAACACCTCATGAGATGTGGTTTGGAAAACCTCCATCTCTATCATACTTAAAGGTATGGGGATGTGAAGCTTACCCTAAGCGTTACGTCCCTAATAAGTTGAATGCTCGATCCACGAAGTGTATCTTCATAGGATATCCCAAGGATGATATGGGATATTATTTCTATGATCCATCCGAGCAGAATGTATTTGTTGCTCGAAAGGCTGAATTCCTTGAAACTAAGTTCCTAATGGAAGGAAATAGTGAAAGGAAGATAGATCTTGAGGAGGTTCAAGATCAAGTAGATGATACACAATTGGTTGACACTAGCACTCAACATGAAAATGTTGAGAATGGTCAAATGGATGATCAAAATACACAAGACATTCGCAGATCTGGTAGGATTAGTAATCCTCCTGAGAGATATGGGTTTCTCATGGATGGTTGCTATGTGGTTGATTTGGATGAACCAACAAACTACCAAGATGCTTTATCAAGGATTGATAAAGATAAATGGCAGGAAGCCATGAACGCTGAGATGCAATCCATGTATGACAACCAAGTTTGGGAACTTGTTGAACAACCTACTGGCTCAAGGCTAGTTGATTGTAAATGGCTTTTCAAAATGAAAACCGACATACATGGAAACTTGGATACATATAAAGCTAGACTTGTAGCAAAAGGTTTCACTCAAACTCAAGGGATTGACTATGATGAAACTTTTTCGCCTGTGGCAATGTTAAAGTCTATTAGGATATTACTTGCCATTGCTGCTTATTATGATTATGAAATATGGCAAATGGATGTCAAGACCGCTTTCCTAAATGGATATCTTGTGGAAGATGTCTATATGGTTCAGCCTGAAGGTTTTGTTGATCCGAAATATCCTAAAAAGGTATGCAAGTTAAAGAAGTCAATCTACGGATTGAAACAAGCATCTAGAATGTGGAATCATCGTTTTAATGAGGAGGCCGAGAAATTTGGCTTCATTAAAAATGGTGATGAAGCTTGTGTATATAAGAAAGCTAGTGGGAGCACTATCATGTTCCTTGTACTATATGTGGATGATATATTGTTATTTGGAAATGATATTTCGGCAATGCAAGGTGTTAAAACTTGGCTAAGTAAATGCTTCTCCATTAAGGATCTTGGAGAAGCACAATACGTTTTGGGGATTAGGATCTACAGGAATAGATCCAAGAAACTGATAGGTTTGAATCAAAGTGCATACATTGAAAAGGTCTTGAAAAGGTTCAAGATGGAGAACTCTAAGAAAGGTTTGGTACCTATTCAAAGAGGAACACTCCTTAGTTCATCTCAGTGCCCCACCACGAAAGATGAACAAGAGAGAATGAAGAAAGTCCCATATGCGTCTGCCATTGGGTCAGTCATGTATGCAATGATATGCACTTGACCAGATGTGTCATGCGCTCTTAGCCTGACAAGCAGATACCAGAATAACCCAGGAAACAGTCATTGGATTGCTGTTAAAAGTATATTGAAATACCTTAGGAGGACTAAGGATATGTTTCTAATACCGGAAGTTTTATCCCCTATGACAGGTGCAGGACCCCAAACATCAGAATGTATTAAAGCAAAAGGAACATCTTTTCTTGTATCACTGGGTTTAAAAGTACTCCGGTGGCTTTTAGCCAAAATACAAGTTTCACAATTTAAAGTAACGTTTGATGGAAAAAGACTCAGAAATAACGCATGTAGGTATCCGACAGATGGGTGACCCAACCTTCTATGCCATAACCAAGCTTCCCTCGTAGGTGTCGCGTGAGCAAGCATCACGGTACCTTGTTGGGTTACTTCGTTTACATAGTACAACCAGCCCCGTTCGGTGCCACGCCCAATAATTACCCTAGTTCGGATATCCTAAAGGATACAGAAAGTGGGGTGTAGTAAAACGGTACAGTTTAATTCTTTTGTAACGTGACTAACGGATAAAAGTTTATGTGACAAGGTTCGGATATATAAACAATTAGATAAGTTCATAGTCGGAGTAATTTCAATTTTTCCACCCCCTTCAACTTGTACAACACCTCTATTGGCCGTTTGAATTCTACTAACCCGAGGTTTTGATTTAGCATAAAAATCAGATTTTTCAAAACTCATAGTGTGGGTAGTACCACAATCAAAAATCCATTCGTTATTTTTAACGTTATTTGAAATAGTATTGGCTTTTCCGATAAAACCTAAGTTATTTTTATTTTCAAATTTTTGGTTTTTAAAAACATTAGATTTTTGGGCCTGATCATGTTGGGCCTGATCAATAGTTTGGGTTTTAGCAATATATTTTAAGTTCAAGAAATCATCCCTTTTAACAAAATATTTCTCTCCTTGGGCCTGAGTTTTCTTCTTATGTTTTGGCCCAACGTTCAATTGATAATTCCCAACACTCATTTGATTTGGCCAAAGACTTTTTTTATTTCCTTTTTTATTTAAATCATATATGCCCCTTTTTGTTCTGTGGTCGTCATACGCATGTGGTGTAGGGTATTTCCCAAGACAATTTGGTCCATTATCCCACATAGCTTTACACTTTATCTTTTTCTTATCCCAAAAAATTCGTGACCTCCCAGTTTCATTATCCCAACGTGTTTTACCGAACACGCTTGTATTTTCCCAACAAGGGTTTTCATCTTTAATTTTATCATCTTTAATTTTATCATCAGATGATAATATATGGGTTATCGATTGAGAAGGGGGTTGTAATTCCTCTTCTTCTGCGATTAATTGAAGGCAAGTAAATTGATTTTGGTCCCTCCCTTTTGTTGATCGATTGTGATTAGGGATTACCCTTTTTACTTCAATCGATTTATGCAAATTAGGGTTTGAGGGCCTTTTGCTCATCACCTTCACCCATATGTGATTGTGGTCGAATTAATTTTGGAATTATGGTCTGTATTCATTCTGAAATTAGGGTTTGAAGGTTTTATCTTCACCCATTCGGTCAATTTCTGAGATAAGCAGAAGTTTGAAGTACCTTTTTCAGTTTTTGTGATTGTTCTGAGATGCCGTTGCCGGTAACCTTGTGGTGGCCGCCGGTGGTCTCTGCTACCATCACCGCCCTGCTTCGTTTCTGCTTGTTCCACCATTTGGGGTAACCAATGAGTTTGAAACATTGGATTATAGTATGTTTTGTCATACCACAGTAAACGCAACTCAATTGTTGCAGTGGTTGATGGTGATTTGTGGTGGTGCTTTCTATTCCGACAGCTGTTGTGTGATGACTCGGGAATTTCTGACCAAATTTAAACTTGAATCTTATTTGATTTTGACACGATAAGCAAAGTTTGTAATGTTGAGTCTCGAAAAGTTTGAAACTACATTCATGTAATCAAATACCCTTTGACCATGCCGGTTGATTCACGAACAATTGTGTGTGAATAAATATGTAAATATATATATATATATATATATATATATATATATATATATATATATATATATATATATATATATTTATAAAAATAAGAAAATATATAATATTTTGGATTAATAAAATACATCTTAATCAATTTTAAATTTAAAATGTTAAAATAATGAACATAGTAATTACATTATTATTAAAGTGAATATATAAATATGTATATATATAATATTATGATGAACCTATATAAGATAAATATATATAAATGATTCTATTAGCAATTATTATGTTGAAACATATATATATATATATATATATATATATATATATATATATATATATATATATATATATATATATATATATATATATATATATATATATATATATATATATATAACATATAAATATTAAATATGCAATAAATATCATCAAATAATAAAATTAAATTATTAAGTTATATATTAAATGTAAATTACAAGTTTAATTATAGTTGTTATATTGTTACTATATTCATTGTTATATTAGTAGTATTAATAGTACTAAAGTTATAATATGAAATTTGTTATATGAAAGTTATATCATTATTATTGGTAATAATGTAGTTATCAATATTGTTATTATTATTATCATTATTAACATGATTAATAGAAATTATCATTTTTTTATTATTATCAGTGTTATCTTTAATGTTAATATTAGTATTATTAATAATTAATAATTTTTGACAAATATCAATATTAGTATTTCTATTTTTAGTATTTTTTAATAACATCTTCAATATTGTTAATATCATTTAATATTACCATAAATATTATCATTACTAATTTTTGTTAATAGTATTATTATTAGTAATTATTACTATTATTATTATTATTAAATATCATTATCATTAGGATTATTCTTAAGAATTATTTTGATTATTATAACTATTATTATTCTTATTATTATCTGTACTAATAAAAATCAGTTATCTTTTATATATTTATATTATATTTGAAGGTATTTCGTATGCCCGAGAGACATATTAAATTAATGTGGCTAATGTGTTATGATCCAAGTCGGGTCATACCCAATAACAAGCTTACCAACACTTTATATGTATTTAATCTTAACGATTGGATCATTGATTAAATACGCGACACTTGAACTTTAAGGAAAATGGTTTTCTGAAATATTACTTGATGTGAACATATATATATAAGTTATGGAATAATTTATATAATATGGATTTAATTATTTATAGGTTAAATAATTAATTAATTTATGTTACATTTTATATAAATTGGTTTTATATATAATAAAATGTATATATATATAAATTAAATGGAAGTAATATGAAATAGTTTTATAAAAACTTATCTTTTATAAAACTTATTTAATTACATCTTGTGAGTGGCATTGGAGTCCATGTATGCATGCCATTTGACTACCCATTTGAATGGCTACTTGGATTTTCAAGGAGCATAAGTACCTAGGCTCTCTTGGAGACTCAACACACTAGCAAGATACATAAAAATACATTGAAAAAAACTGCATACTCCCTTGGAGCTGCTGATTCTGGCCGTGGGCATCAAGGGGTCAAAAGGGTTTGATTTCTTTTTTTTTTCAAGTGCATTTTCAAGTGTTATCAAAGCCTAACCAAAGTACAAGGTGTTGGTGTTAAGCTTGGGGTATTACAACTTGAGGTTTCATCCATTTGAAGCTCCAATTTCATCATCTTCATCATCACCTTCTTCATCTTGTAACCTCCTAACTTGGAGTAGGTACATCCCTTTAAACTAGCTCTTATACATTTAAGTATATTTTCTAGACTTGATCTATTTTGGAATTCATATTAAATGGTTAACATATTGAAAGTTTTTCATGATAAATTGCTTCCGCTTTAATCTTGTAACATGAATGTTTATGAAACTTGTTTATATGATGAATTCCATCAATGGTATCTAGAGCCAAAGTCTTAGAAATATACTTCTTGTATTTGGCTTTAAAACCCATTTATCTTACATTCTTGTAACATGCATGAAATGAGAATGTAAATAATAAAATTTTGGGTTTTGGTGGGGATGGTTTTTTGGCCGAAAATATGGGGTCTCCAAAGTGGGTTTGGAACTTCATTTTGGCCAAAAATATTTGTTGTTTGTTGTTGTTCACAATCGAGCCTAGACCATGTGTTTGAATGTTTGAATGATTTGGTTGTTATTCATGGTTGTAATATTCATTCATTTGGTTTGTATTAATTTGTAATTATTTTGTAATTTGGTATTGTAATTTATTCTATTTTGGTATGTAAAAATAGAGTAGGATGTAATTTCTTTTTCCTAGAAAAATGTAGTAGGTTACATATTTTTTGTAAAAAGAGATGAAGATGCATGAAGATGAAGGATGAACACAAGATGGTGCTTTTGAAGATGCAAGATTAAGTGGGAGATTTTGTAAAATCTCTTACTTTGTGTTTAACCCTTTTCCGGTGACATTTGTTTTTTGGCTAAACAAATGTCCACCACATTGGCTCTTGATTGGGAACATTTTATTATGCTTGCGTGTTTGTTTATTATGTGTGTATGTTTGGTTACTACAAGATAATTCACATGTTAACAACTTGCAAAAACAACATTATAATTGGTTATAGTAAAACAACAAAAGGACACTAATAAATGGTTATTAAGGACATGATGTTAATGTATATAAAATGGTTTATATCATGAAATTGGCTTTACTAATATGACATGAAAATTGGTTTTTCATAATGTACTATACACCAAATGCATGTTGGTGTATGGCAAATGTTTTCTTAAACTAGAATTTATGAAAACTTAAAATCCCTTAACTAAAACAAGGTAAACAAGTTAAACGCAATTCTTTTGTGGAAACACTTGAACATAGTAGGGAACTCATAATGGGATAAAGGTCACCTAACCATTATGAACTAACTAATATGGTTAAGGTAAAATTCGCATGCTTGTGGGATAAAGATCACCTAACCACTTGTATGTTGATTTTACATGTTTACACAAGTAGGACAACTTGATTTGGGAATCATGAACTTAGGGTCACCGAAGCATGAGGAACAAATAGGCGTTGATGGGATAAATATGCCATGCAAAAGGATTGCATGATCCCATAATTTAGAAGTTGCAAAAGGGTTGCAATTGTCATATAAATGACTACCTAGCTAAATCAAATAACGGGATAAAGGTCACCTAACCGAAATTTGATTTACCGTTGGATTCTAATATTTAATAAGACAATTAATTATAAAAGGGTGTTGTTTATTAAATTTAAAATCGATACTTAAATGAACTTTGTTAATTTTGTAGATGGCCGCAAATAACAACAACATGCAAAATGCACCACTTAACCTAAACAACCTATCATTAAGGTCTCTCCTCGAGAAAGACAAACTCAACCATACGAACTTTATGGATTGGTTCCGTAATCTTAGGATTGTCCTCAAACTTGAGGATAAAGTGTATTATTAGTATTAATATATTACTTTTATCACTAATGAAATCATAACCATTATTATCTTAGTTAAATATATTAAGTATTATAATTATTATCATTTTTATTATTAATATTACTCTAGTATTACTATAACTATTATTCTGTAAACAAAAGATTATGTATATAAAAATAAATATATAATAAAATATATAAGTTAATAATATAAAAATTATCACTAACAATAATATAAATATTTGTTCGATTTCGATTTCGATTATATGTATTAATAAATATACAAATGATATAGGTTCGTGAATCCGAGGCCAACTCTGCATTATTCAGTTCCGTCATATGTATTTTTGCTACAAAATACAGTATTGTGAGTTTCATTTGCCATTTTACCCTTTATATTGTTGGACTGAGAATACATGCGCAACTTTTATAACTGTTTTACGAAATAGACACAAGTAATCGAAATTACATTATATGGTTGAATTATTGAAATCGAATATGCCCCTTTTTATTAAGTCTGGTAATCTAAGAATTAGGGAACAGACACCCTAATTGACGCGAACTCTAAAGATAGATCTATCGGGCCCAACAAGCCCCATCCAAAATACCGGATGCTTTAGTACTTCAAAATTTATATCATGTCCGAAGGAGGACCCCGAAATGAAGGGGATATTCTTATATGCATATTGTGAATGTCGGTTACCAGGTGTTCAATCCATATAAATGATATTTTTGTCTCTATGCATGGGACGTTTATTTATGAGAATTGGGAATATGAAATCTTGTGGTCTATTAAAATTATGAAATGATTATTTATGTTAAACTAATGAACTCACCAACCTTTTGGTTGACACTGTAAAGCATGTTTATTCTCAGGTATGAAAGAAATCTTCCGCTGTGCAATTGCTCATTTTAAAGATATTACTTGGAGTCATTCATGACATATTTCAAAAGACATTGCATTCGAGTCGTTGAGTTCATCAAGATTATTATTAAGTCAATTATAGTTAGATATATTATGAAATGGTATGCCTGCCGCCAACTTTCAATGTAATGAAAGATTGTCTTTTTAAAAACGAATGCAATGTTTCTAAAATGTATCATATAGAGGTCAAGTACCCCACGATGTAATCAACTGTTGTAAAACGTTTAAAATCGATATGGGCTTCGTCCGGATGGATTAGGACGGGTCTCTACAGTTGGTATCAGAGCGGTGGTCTTAGCGAACCAGGTCTTGCATTAGTGTGTCTAACTGATAGTTGTCTAGATGCATTAGTGAGTCTGGACTTCGACCGTGTCTGCATGTCAAAGGTTTTGCTTATCATTTAGTGTCGAAAATTATTTGCTTATCATCCTTAAAGTCTAGACACGTCTTACTGCCTCTATTGCATAGACTGAGTATAGACAAAAAATCATATCTTAGCGTATCTGCTACTTCATATCTTAGTGAATATGTTACTGTAACATTGCCTGTCGTATTCCGTAGATTCCTCCGTAACTTATGGGATTTTAGTATTATATATACATATGTAAATTATGTATTACAGGATACTAATCTACGTCCTATAATCTAATTCATATAAAAAATCCTTCATCTGATTGTACGAGATGGATCCCTCGACCAGTTCGAATTCCTCGGATTCCGACAGCTATTCTGATATGGATATCCACCTGAGCTCTGAAAACAGTATAACCAGAATGGATCAACCAACCAGCCATCACCAATTCTTCTGATGGGTTCGTAGTCAACTTAATCAATGGAGACACGAAGAAGGCGATCCTTTCCGTCAACCGAATTCACCACTTGGTGAAGAACCTGAAGCACTTACCGGCGAACGTATCCGCAACACCATTTTCACTCTCATTTCCTGAATATCTCGTCATGATTATATACTATCTCAAATTTAAAACCTTATTCACCCGCTCGTTCCGACCGACAATCAACCCGGAATAATGGAAGAAGTCCACGAGCTTCGCGCCCTAGTTATAGCCTTGGAAAATATGGTGCATAATGTACCAGCTTCAGCAACATCATCGGCACCAACAGTACCATCAACAATCCATGCCTCAACATCTCATTCTATACCTTGAGTATAATCATCGTTCTACGTATCGTTCTACATCAATTATCTTCGTTCGACATGACGATTATGTAATCTCTAATGTCTTAGAGATTATGTATTCTAGTTCTAACGGTAAATCAAATGAGATTAATATTATATTAACTCATTAAATCTATGATTACATTTGAAGAAAATATATATGTAAGTATATTTTCATAAGAATTGTACAAACTATCAATGGTGAAAATATTTTAACGAGTAGGTAATACCCGAGGAATATTTAGATTTCACGTTAATAAGTTACATGGTACATTCTTCGAATCTGATTCAACAGTTATTTACTCTCCTACTTACATCCACAAGATATACGTATCCGTTCACCAAAGAATAACTATTTTCATTCAAATTCAATTTCATATTTGAATTTTGATTTACCAGAATCCAACAAGTGGCATAATGAAGAAATAAAGGACACAATAAAAATTGATTAAAAACAGACTAATTAACAATAAGAAATTTTGTTAAGAATTCACGCTAACTGTTCCTAGCTAACTGATTACATTTTATTTATCGCAAATTACATTCTCGCAATTTTATTTATCGTCATTTAATTTCTGTCATTTACTTTACGCACTTTATTTATCGTCATTTATTTTCTGTTATTTATTTTACGCACTTTAAATATCGGGACACGTATACAAGGTTTTGACATATCATATCGACGCATCTATATATATTATTTGGAATCACCATATATATATATATATATATATATATATATATATATATATATATATATATATATATATATATATATATATATATATATTATTTGGAATCACCATAGACACTCTATATGCAGTAATGATCGAGTTCTCTATACAGGGTTGAGGTTGATTCTATAATAATATATATACTTTGAGTTGTGATCGAGTCTGAGATGAATACGGGTCACGATACATATTAATTAATTCGAATATTATATATTAAACTATATATGAATTATTGAATTGCTAACCGTGGACCGTCGACATTGGACAATTAAAATGAATTAAAATATTGATAATAACATATGAAACTAAACAATTCTTCAAGTTTGCCACTTGATTTCATCTTAAACCTCATTTGTATCTTGACGATTACAATCTGCGTTCAAACCCTACATGATTCTTGAAAACACCTTAGCCAAGAGGATGATTCAACCGCACGTTATCTACGAGAAGAAAGATTGATGCATATAGTTATGCACCTGAAAACAATCGGAACCTGAGTAAACGTTTAACGCGTAACTGTGCTAATTCCTTTTGCGTTATTATTACCGAAAATAACTTTACAATTCTTTTTCAAATTAGTAAATTTTGTCACAGCTCCAACAAATCAACTTCGACTTTCATTTGGATTAGCCTTATTATAACTTTGATATATAAGTTGCCTTTCGTCATCATTATTGGGGAACCGTTTATGTTCCACCACATTAGCAGTAAACTTACCAGTAACTTCATTACTCATTGGCCTAAGTCTCTCCGAAGAACTATTATATTTGTTCGTTAAACTCTATCATGTACTTATTCGCATCTGATAACGAGAACTGCCATACCAATTACCGGATATCAGCAATCAGTACTTTAAAAACTCACAGCATATCTATATCAACAGTTATATGTATAACATTCATCTATTAGAATTATGATCTTTTATTCTGAAATTCTGAACAGCACTCAATCTACAAATCAATACTCTGAATGTGGAAAAAGCTGAATGAAGCAGCAGAAACTGTAGACAACCGTAAACGACCTTAATCGTCGGAAGTTTAATGATAAAGAATAGTATGTTGGGAAAGCTCAGAAAAATTTGAAACTGGAAAACGGATTGAGCTAACCACGAAGGAGACCAAGGACAAATACAAGGACCACACTCTGTATTTAGAGAATCTGATGATTCTGTTTCTGATGAAATCTTTAGCGAAAACCTTGCTTCCGAATCTAAACCCTTACGGATAAATCTTCTTCATCATCCATTGATATTAGAGATTCCAAGATATCATCATATCTTTTATTATAAATATCCTCCATATTTCTGAAGATATTTTCATAACTATTCTTATCTGAATCATTAATTTATTAGTGCTATCAGTGTTATATCATATAGAAACTGTTAGTTTCTATATTCTATAAACTTTCGAGCTTAAAATATGAATGTTATTGAAGTAATGTTGGGAACTGATGCATGAGTTAGTATAATATAATGACACTTGATCAACGTGATTATATTACAGTAAGTCATGCTGAGTTTCTATTGGGACATGATGATTCACAGATCATAACGTCATCTTGTGCCATGTTACATAACTCTTTCATTCTGAATAAATTCTGAACATATCAAGAAAATATATTCTTGATAGTTCTATTCTCAATGATTCTGATAATTTGACAAATCAAATCGTGCTATAAAGTTCTTTCTTGTTTAGAACATTAAATTCATTCGAAACTCCATATCTACGAATTCTGGACCATTACCAGAGATGTCCAATCGTAAAAAGAAGAAACGAAGGGACAAAACTCTAGAAGAAATAGAAAATTGGAGTATAAATCGCAGCAAAATAGGAGAGAGCATTAACTGTGGATGACAATGATTATAGAAAACGGAAGCAGGGACTTCGAAATATAAGAGAAAATATAAAGCCCAATAACAACACGGAGATTACAAACCGTGGATATTAATACGAATAGCAATATAAAAACACGGTATAATTAAGAATAGTATCACCCCAAGGTAATAGTAGAAGTGAACAGATTCTTCTGGTGGAAGATTGAAAATATGGATGACAGAAATGATAATTAGGAAAATAACAAGGATTAGAACGGGATTAAGCATTTTCACAATCTTTTGGATGTATGAACTAAGAAAGAAAGTATGGGAATGGTGAGATATAATGGAACGGAAGAGTTTAATTTATAATGGAAATATCAGATAGAGTAATCGAGGCAGATCACCGTATTTAATTATAGAGATCTTAATTTCCTTACCCGCCGAAGAATCAAATCTTTTAGATTTCGAAGATTTTCTTTAAATCCCTTAAATTCCGGAAATCCACCATACCTACGTCAAAGAATATGATGAAACATTATTATCTCATTTCACTATTTTAAGATAACTTCACTCGTGCTCTTCGAATAATCGAATTATTTTATCTGTATTATTTAATAATGATACAACTCTATTTATCAGCTCAAATTTGTCTGGAAAACATATTTATTGTTAGCCATGACAACCTCACTCAAATTTCGGGATGAAATTTCTTTAACGGGTAGGTACTGTGATGACCCAGGAATTTCCGACCAAATTTAAACTTGAATCTTATTTGATTTCGACACGTTAAGAAAAGTTTGTAATGTTGAGTCTCGAAAAGTTTGAAACTACATTCATGTAATCAAATACTCTTTGACCATGCCGGTTGATTCACGAACAATTGTGTGTGAATAAATATGTAAATATATATATATATATATATATATATATATATATATATATATATATATTTATAAAAATAAGAAAATATATAATATTTTGGATTAATAAAATACATCTTAATCAATTTGAAATTTAAAATGTTAAAATAATGAACAGAGTAATTAGATTATTATTAAAGTGAATATATAAATATGTATATATATAATATTATGATGAACCTATATAAGATAAATATATATAAATGATTCTATTAGCAATTATTATGTTGAAACATATATATATAACATATAAATATTAAATATGCAATAAATATCATCATATAATAAAATTAAATTATTAAGTTATATATTAAATGTAAATTACAAGTTTAATTATAGTTGTTATATTGTTACTATATTCATTGTTATATTAGTAGTACTAAAGTTATAATATGAAATTTGTTATATGAAAGTTATATCATTATTATTGGTAATAACGTAGTTATCAATATTGTTATTATTATTATCATTATTAACATGATTAATAGCAATTATCATTTTTTTTATTATTATCAGTGTTATCTTTAATGTTAATATTAGTATTATTAATAATTAATAATTTTTGACAAATATCAATATTAGTATTTCTATTTTTAGTATTTTTAATAACATCTTCAATATTGTTAATATCATTTAATATTACCATAAATATTATCATTACTAATTTTTATTAATAGTATTATTATTAGTAATTATTACTATTATTATTATTATTATTAAATATCATTATCATTAGGATTATTCTTAAGAATTATTTTGATTATTATAACTATTATTATTCTTATTATTATCTGTACTAATAAAAATCAGTTATCTTTTATATATTTATATTATATTATTATCAGTATTATTATTTATTATTATTAAAGATATTATTATTTACATATAGTAATTATTATTATTAATTAGATAAAATCACATAGAATCCGATTCTGTTTCAAGTCTCGATCCTACTGTAAGGACTTTTGTTTTGTGTCTCTGATTTGATTACATTAACAGATTCAATCTCAAATGAAGACAAAACCCGTTGCAAATCAATATCATACTTTTTTTATTTATTTTTTCTTTATTATATATTTGTTTCCTGTTAAAAATTCCTGTCGACCAGCTATCAGGATATAACATTCAAATTATTCTCTGTTATGAATAAAAACACTCGACTTTCTGTCAACACTATCAACTATAACAGTCTTCAATCCTTAAGGTCTGTGTAATTAAAATTATTTTTTTTAAACTACCGTTAACCTCTGTTATGAACTCAAAGGAGCAAAGGCTCGATGTTGTATTGATTTTTAAAATCTATTAATGCAGTCTCGTTATAAATCATCCAAATAAACTTTCTGTAGAGTTTCATCTTTCAATTTTTCATATTGAGTTCGAATTAATCGAGTCAAAGTTTTGAAAATAAAAGTCAACTTTTATTCTTTAATCAAATTAAAGTTTTGAAGATCGATTCTGTTGAAATTAATAATTTAGAAAGTTTCTGGGTGTGATTTGAATTACAGTTCATGTTGTAATTCTAGTCTAAAACTTTCTAGATTATCGAATTTGATTTTGAGTTTATTTGTGTTCTTCAAAAACTGGTACAACGTATTCTTTTTTATTTTTATTTTTGTTTTTACTAATTTAATTCATCTTATAATGGTTCTGTATATATTTTAGATGCTAATACTAAATATTTAATTAATTTTAAACGTGGAAAAACGATTGGAATCGAATTTGAGTCGACTGAATATTGAAGAAAGGAAGAAGATAGAACAGAAAATAATAATCGGGTTAAATAAATAACATTGGAGCTTTAAATCAGAATGAAACGGATGGTCCAACGGTTAAGGTGCGTGTTGGGGGTGCGGGAGGTCGCGGGTTCGAGTCCCGGCGGTGACAATCTTTTTTTTTTGAGCTTTTCTTTAAGGGTACAACTCTTTTAATTATTATTATTATTATTATTATTATTATTATTATTATTATTATTATTATTATTATTATTATTATTATTATTATTATTATTACTAACTAATATTAGTATCATTATTAATTATTATTATTGTTATGATTATGATTGTTATTATTAGTATTATTATCATTATATTATTATTGTTAGTGTTATTAATATGATTTCAGGGTTAGTAATCAGGTTAATAAAACAAGTATATAATAAAAGTTGTTATATTAAAAATTATAGAAAATTGTTATAATTATATGAATACACGTAAATTATAATTTTTATACAAATTAAGGTTATGAGAAGCCATAGTTAATAACTACAAAGATTATAATTATCATGACTATGAAGATAAAGGTTTTCATATTATTATTAAAATTAAATATAGAAATTTTGATATAGACATTATTATTATTATGAAAATGACTAGAATTTTAATCAAAATATGATTTAATGGAATTAGTAAAATTATTATAACTATTCTTATCACATTTATTATATTTATGATACAATTTAGTATTATTATCATTATTAATATCATTATTTTTATTAACCTTATTATTATCACTGTATAAATATTAGAACCATTACTATTAATATAAGTGTATTATTAGTATTAATATATTACTTTTATCACTAATGAAATCATAACCATTATTATCTTAGTTAAATATATTAAGTATTATAATTATTATCATTTTTTATTATTAATATTACTCTAGTATTACTATAACTATTATTCTGTAAACAAAAGATTATGTATATAAAAATAAATATATAATAAAATATATAAGTTAATAATATAAAAATTATCACTAACAATAATATAAATATTTGTTCGATTTCGATTTCAATTATATGTATTAATAAATATATAAATGATATAGGTTCGTGAATCCGAGGCCAACTCTGCATTGTTCAGTTCCGTCATATGTATTTTTGCTACAAAATACAGTATTGTGAGTTTCATTTACCTTTTTACCCTTTATATTTTTGGGCTGAGAATACATGCGCAACTTTTATAACTGTTTTACGAAATAGACACAAGTAATCGAAATTACATTATATGGTTGAATTATCGAAATCGAATATGCCCCTTTTTATTAAGTCTGGTAATCTAAGAATTAGGGAACAGACACCCTAATTGACGCGAACTCTAAAGATAGATCTATCGGGCCCAACAAGCCCCATCCAAAGTACCGGATGCTTTAGTACTTCGATATTTATATCATGTCCGAAGGAGGATCCCGGAATGATGGGGATATTCTTATATGCATATTGTGAATGTCGGTTACCAGGTGTTCAATCCATATGAATGATATTTTTGTCTCTATGCATGAGACGTTTATTTATGAGAATTGGGAATATGAAATCTTGTGGTCTATTAAAATTATGAAATGATTATTTATGTTAAACTAATGAACTCACTAACCTTTTGGTTGACACTGTAAAGCATGTTTATTCTCAGGTATGAAAGAAATTTTCCGCTGTGCAATTGCTCATTTTAAAGATATTACTTGGAGTCATTCATGACATATTTCAAAAGACATTGCATTCGAGTCGTTGAGTTCATCAAGATTATTATTAAGTCAATTATAGTTAGATATATTATGAAATGGTATGCCTGCCGCCAACTTTCAATGTAATGAAAGATTGTCTTTTTAAAAACGAATGCAATGTTTGTAAAATGTATCATATAGAGGTCAAGTACCCCGCGATGTAATCAACTGTTGTGAAACGTTTATAATCGATATGGGCTTCGTCTGGATGGATTAGGACGGGTCTCTACATGTTGGTGGTTTATGGTGACATAGAGCATCTAGGTAACTTTTTTTCATATGGTTTGAGCTACCGTCTACATGGTAGCTCGATTAAATTCTGAGCTACCGTCAATCTTAGACATGTCTGCTGCATGTTCTTTCCTGGTAAATGATTGAGACATAAAAACGAGTATCTTGGTCACTGGATCGATACCGTTAGCTCTGATACCATGTTAGAATTAATAAATGTGATATTAATATGATCTTGTATTGAATTATAATCAGTTTGATACAACTGTTGTATGTTTTTCATTTACAAGTGTTGTTTATATATACTGAGACCCTAACAGCTAATTCTATTTTTGGGTTTGACTCCAATTAAGTTTGGAACCCCCTTTTACATAAAAGGAAAAGAGCTGTTATGTTTGTGCAGACTTGTATCCGTTGAGATTCCTGATGCTTTGCTAAAACTGAAAATGATGAAGTTAACCCTTCTGATCCAAGTCAAACTTTAATCATAACGGGAAGTTGTATTATTTGGTAATTTATTCTAACAGTATTTTGTTTTATTATAATATACGGGGTAAAATATAACTCCAAACGTTTGTAAAGACTATCGTCAACTCTTACTATATATAGATAGCGGTTATAGAAGATAGCTATCCTACTTTTGTTTACTCAGATTCGATTATATCCATATATATATCCATAGCTTTATAAATTAAACTTTAATAGAAAATAAATGCACCCTTTGAAGCATATTGCTTTACTATTACTTTTTGTTTTCCTATGTAAGCAAATCATTAGTACACATAGCCAAGTACATGATCTAGCTTTGGATTTTAATCGTCTCCCTTTCAATGCAACATTTTATAGTATCGATTCCCCCTATAATCTTCCTGTCCATGAAAGGTATAGCTTCCATAAAGGAGTTCACAAACTATGGGTTTTCTCCTCAGATAAACCACTTTATCGCGGGAGTCACACATTCCCTCGATGCGAGATAGCCATTGATGTACGTTACATTATTTCATTATATATATTGTTATTCAAATGACCCTTTCACTTAACGGGTAAACGGGTAAGGCTTATTCTATTCAGGTTACCTGGTAAATAATTGTTTTACTCAGATTTACGTTGGTTATATTCCGTGAACTTTTCTGAATATTTTCCTTGACCACCCCATAAGATGTAGTAAGGTTTGGACATGTCACCTTAAATAAGAGCCAAACCACTAGGCTATTTTGAGTTGCTTTAACCGTATGTAAGAAAACACATCAATCTAAAGGTTGTGAGTTCATGTTTCCAGAACAAAATCTTTATATAGTTAATATATGTGTGAATATTGGTACCAATACATGTATAACATATGTTATACTAATAATATGTGTAGGTTTTACATTACTAATGATTTGTGTTGTGTAGGGATACAAATATACTAAAGGCATTTGGCAATTTGAAGGGTACATTTTTGTGCCACAAGGTACTACTCGAGTCGGTGTGATGCAAATATTTGGGGCAGACCCTCCGGTTGCTACAACAATGATGCTTCATGTGTACAATGGAGATCTTTACTATTACAGACACACGGTTGTTATTCGGAATATTTATAATAAATGGCTCCGTTATTAAGACGTGTATATCTTTTCTATATTTAGTATCTTTATGTATTTTTAGAATAGCTATTATCTTGATTTCTTATGAGTTGTAAATAGCTTTGTCACATCCGTAATTCATGGATGACAGTTGTAAATGTTGTACTATATATTGTTTTTGTGTGCAATGAGAAAGATACAGAAAAACCATTTCAATTATATGGTAATCAGAGCATTCATCTCTTCCATAATTTTTTCATCTTCTACAATCCTCTCACCCTAATTATCTTCCTTCAAGCCTCTCACAAACTGTTTTTCTTTTTTCTTCCCTACACCTCTATTCACCCATATTATGGCAGAAGGAAAAGAGCTCTCCCTCTCAAACAACTTTGGTGTCTCAAATATTCGTACATTCGTCCCTTTGAATCTCGACCTTGAGGAACTCAATTATGATTCATGGCGAGAACTATTTGAGACCCATTGTATGACTTTTGATCTCATCGGTCATCTAGATGGCTCGAGCAAACCAACCGGTGACGATGACAAAGTATGGAAGAAAACCGACTCCCTGGTAAAGCTGTGGATCTATGGAACTCTCACCAAACCTCTTCTTCAATCGGTTGTCAAATGCCGATTCTCCGTGCATCAACTTTGGGAACATATTGAGAGTTTGTTCCGTAGCAATAAGGAAAGCCGTGTTGTTGAACTTCACAATGAACTCTGTTCAATTGTCCTCGGTGACAACACCATCATCGAATATTGCCGTTGAATTCAAACCATCGCAGACTTGATCGAAAATATTGACTCTCCGGTGGAAGTTAAAACTCTTGTCATGCACATGGTAAACGGTTTGCCCGAAAAATTCGGTAACACTGCTGAAATAATCACTCACCGAGAAAAGTTCCCGACCTTCCTCCAGGCTCGTTCGATGCTTTTTCTAGCAGAGAAACGAATGAATAATCGCAAACCTCCGCTCGCCACTCCTTCACATTCTGACCATAGTTCTAGCCCCACAATTTTGTTCACTGATTCAAACCACAACAGCAATAATGGAACAATTAGTGGAAATAGGAACAACGGTAGCTGGAATAATAACCGGAATAATAATAACGGGAATCGATATAATAGAGATGGTGGTGGTAGGCGTATTAATGATAACAAAAATAGCAGCGGCGGTAATTCTCGTGGAAACAAAATAGACGGAGGGAATATTAATCCCTATGGTACTGTTACATATTTAGCTCCCAATTTTAATTGGGCTCAGCCTCCACCATGGACTTGGAGGCCCAACTACTCACATAATTATTTTAACAGTGGCCTTAATCACATTAATAAGTCCAACAGGCAGCAGTACTCTCAGCCCAACACTTCTGGGATTCTTGGACCCAACCCACAAGCCTTCGTTGCTGGAAATTCTTCTGGAATGACGCCTCCATGGTCATGGTTTCCTTCACAAAACAGTGGAGATGCCACCTCCCTCCCTCATTTATTTAATGCATGTTCACTCCAAGATCCTAATGATGACGGTTGGTACATGGACACCGGAGCTACATCCCATCTTGCCTCGGATCCAGGTAAACTCAGTTCTATTTTTAATAAAAACATTGTTTCATCGGTTATTGTCGGTGACGGTTCCACCATACCTGTATTAACCTCTGGTAATGCTACCTTACCCAACCCATATCGACCTTTACACCTCCATAATATTCTTGTTACACCCAATATTGTCAAAAACTTAATTTCTGTTAAACAATTCAACAAAGATAATAAGACTACAATTGAGTTTGACGATTTTGGTTTTTCTGTGAAGGATGCCCGGACCAGACACACCCTTCTCCGATGTGACAGTGATGGTGACCTTTATCCTGTCACCCCTTCAAAACTATCCAAGATTGCTTTACTTTCAACAAGTCAACCTCTTTGGCATAACCGACTTGGACACCCAGGTGATCATATTTTACGTACTTTAGTATCTCGTGGTTTTTTCAATTGTAATAAAGCTCCGGCTAATACTTTATGTAATGCATGTCAGTTAGGAAAACATATTCGGTTACCTTTTTCTCGTTCTACTTCGATTGTTTCCAAACCATTTGAGATAATACATTCTGATTTATGGACATCACCCATTACTAGCGTAGGAGGTTTTAAATATTATATGTTATTATTAGACCATTATACGCATTTTTTATGGGTTTATCCCCTTCGAAAGAAATCTGACGTCTACTCAAAATTCCTCCAGTTTCATGCATATGTCCAAAACCACTTTAACACCAAAATCAAAACCTTTCAGTGTGATAATGAGGGAGAATACGTCAACACCTCCTTTCATGAACTCTTTGCCACTCACGGTATTGAATTTCACTTCTCATGTCCATATACCTCCCAACAAAATGGGATGTCAGAACGCATGATCCACACCATCAATAACTGCATCCGCTCGCTACTTTTTCACGCCCGCATACCTCCCGAATATTGGGTTGAGGCTCTTCATATGGCCACACATCTCCTTAACATCCTACCCTCTACATCCATCTCAAATGACATCCCTTTCACCCATCTATTTAACAAAAACCCTAAATTCTCTCATCTTCGTATGTTTGGATGTTTATGCTATCCACACCTCCACACCACTCACAAACTCGCAAAACGCTCCACCCCATGCATCTTTCTTGGTTACCCATCCAACCATCGCGGGTATCGATGCCTTGACTTAGAATCTAAAAAGTTTATAATATCTCGTCATGTCAGCTTTGATGAGACTACCTTCCCTTTTGGTTCCATGCAACCTAAATCTTCTCCCTCATATTCCTTCCTCGATATCCCTGGTGAGTTTCAACCTAACCCTCATCATCATCGCGAACCTCCAATCACTACCTCCAATTCCGCATCCTCAGACTTACCCTTGTCTCCTCCACCTTTGCCTTCTTCCAATATCGAAGCCCCTCCTCCTTCTACTCCGACTGGTCCGGTCCCCTCTTCCTCCACCACCCAGAACCAACATCCCATGTTCACACGTGCTAAAACAGAAATTTCTAAACCCATCTCTCGCATGAACTTACATGTTACTACCCCACACGACATCCCCAAATCGCACATCCAAGCCCTTACTGACCCTAACTGGAAACAGGCAATGATCGATGAATATAATGCTTTGATTAAGAATGGTACTTGGGTTTTGGTTCCGCGACCTTCAGGGGTCAATATTGTTAGATCTATGTGGTTGTTTAAACGTAAGTTACGCTCTGATGGGTCTTTAGACAGGTTTAAAGCTCGCTTGGTGGCTAATGGGAAAAGTCAAAGACCGGGTATCGATTGTGGTGATACTTTTAGTCCAGTGGTTAAACCCGCGACTATTCGGACTGTTTTGAGTCTCTCTGTTTCTCTGAATTGGCCTATCCATCAACTTGATGTCAAGAATGCATTTTTACATGGTGATCTGTCAGAGACTGTTTATATGCACCAGCCTCCGGGTTTTCGGGATTCATGTAACCCTGATTATGTTTGTCGTCTTCGCAAATCTCTGTATGGACTCAAACAGGCACCTCGAGCTTGGTTTTACCGATTTGCTCAGTATGCTTTACAGGTTGGGTTTACTCACAGTCGATGTGATAGCTCACTTTTTATTTACAGACAGGGGACTAGTGTAGCCTATTTATTACTCTATGTTGATGACATTATTCTCACTGCTTCCTCCACGCCTCTTCTAAGACAGATTATTTCTTCACTTGGCAAAGAATTTGCCCTGACTGATATCGGACCACTTGATTATTTTTTGGGGATTTCCGCCACTCGTACTTCACAAGGCATGTTTTTATCTCAACGTAAATATGCACTTGATATTTTGGATCGGGCTGATATGTCTAATTGTAAGCCTTGCAGCACTCCTGTTGATACACAATCCAAACTTGGACCCAATGGGCCCCCAGTCGCAGATCCAACTCTATATCGCAGCCTAGCAGGTGCTCTACAATATTTGACCTTTACCCGGCCTGACATTACATATGCAGTTCAACAGTTGTGTTTGTTTATGCATGACCCACGAGAACCTCACTTCAGTGCCCTTAAACGTGTATTACGTTATGTTAGTGGGACTATTGATAATGGACTTCAGATTTTTCCGTCCTCCACTGCAAAACTCATTGCCTACTCAGACGCAGATTGGGGAGGTTGTCCTAACACTCGCCGCTCGACATCTGGGTATTGTGTTTTTCTTGGTGACAATCTCTTATCCTGGTCTTCTAAAAGACAAGCAACCGTGTCTCGCTCCAGTACCGAAGCTGAATATCGCGCAGTCGCAAATTCTGTTGCTGAGACTTGTTGGATACGCAACCTTCTTCGCGAACTTCACTCACCTCTCTCTCATGCTACTTTGGTCTATTGTGATAATGTGAGTGCAGTTTACCTTTCCACCAATCCGGTCCAACATCAACGCATGAAACACATTGAGATCGACATCCATTTCGTTCGTGATAAGGTTGCTAGAGGTGACATTCGTGTTCTGCACGTCCCTACCTCTTCTCAGTATGATGTTATCTTTACTAAGGCACTACCTACTCGGTTATTTACGGAGTTTAAATCCAGTTTGAACGTACGTTCCTTACCTCCCGTTCCAACTGCGAGGGCATATTAAGACGTGTATATCTTTTCTATATTTAGTATCTTTATGTATTTTTAGAATAGCTATTATCTTGATTTCTTATGAGTTGTAAATAGCTTTGTCACATCCGTAATTCATGGATGACAGTTTTAAATGTTGTACTATATATTGTTTTTGTGTGCAATGAGAAAGATACAGAGAAACCATTTCAATTATATCCGTTTGAATGTTATACACGACGTTGAAGGCAACGACGTTGAGGTTTACATAAATGGTGATCTCAAGTTCAAGGGGAATGGTCGAGGTGGAACTACTCATTACTTCAAATGTGGCGTTTATGCGGAGGGTCGCAAGTCAGGGTATATGGAATCGCGATGGAGAGACATCAAAGTATTTAGGAAATTTAGCTAATTTTCTAAGATATTAATATGTTCTAAGAATTGAAACTTGACATAAATGGGATGATAATGGATAAAGCATGGATGCTCAATTGTATATTTGTATGTTTTATTAAGGTACAGTTTGTTTATTAAGACATACGTTTTATGTTTAATGTTCGTATATAGGGGAAGATATGGTTTCAAAGTGTATGCAGGAGATTATTTAACGTTTTTATGCATGTTTGATTAAAATTATTAAATTATTAAGATATATAAATATATATATATATATATATATATATATATATATATATATATATATATATATATATATATATATATATATATATATATATATATATATATATATATATATATATATATATATATATATAGGGGCGGGATCAATGGGAAAGTAACCAATCGGGGGAAACGGGGGGAAGCAAAAAAAAAAAAAATTTCGTTTTTTTTTTGATTTTTTTTTTCCGGCATCAAGATCACACGAAAATATGAACATTTAGAAGAGACACTTCGTGATGAATGTTATTATTTAGGCGGAAAAACGATCGACAAGAATAACATTCAAGATAATATTGTTCCTGGAGAATATGAACGTTTTTTTTCTTCATGTTTTGTGAAGTAAAATTTAGCCCGATTTAGAGTTTAGGGTTTAGGGTTTGGTGTTTTGGGTTTATTCCATAAACCCAAAACACCAACCCTAAACCCTAAACCCTAAACTCTAAACCGTTCGTGTTAAAAACTCAATCTAAATCCTAAATCTAAACCCTAAATCTAAACCCTAAACCCTAAATTTCTAAACCCTATAAACCCTAATATCTAAACCATAATATCTAAACCCCAATAGCTAAAACCTCAAAATACGCTTGAAAAACACGATAATTGTTATATATTACTTCTTCGAGCGTTTTTCCGCCAAAATAAAAAAATTTATCTCAAAGTGTCTCTACTAAATGTTCATGTTTTCATCTCATCTATAATGTTCGTGAACAAAGTTTTTTCAAAAAACGAAAAAAAAAAGTTTTTGCTTCCCCCCGCTTCCCCCCGAATGGTTATTTCCCTCTTGATCCTACCGCTATATATATATATATATATATATATATATATATATATATATATATATATATATATATATATATAGTGGTAGGATCAAGAGGGAAATAACCATTCGGGGGAAGCAAAAACTTTTTTTTTCGTTTTTTGAAAAAAATTTATTCACGAACATTATAGATGAGATGAAAATATGAACATTTAGTAGAGACACTTTGAGATAAATTTTTTTATTTTGGCGGGAAAACGCTCGAAGAAGTAATATATAACAATTATCGTGTTTTTCGAGCGTATTTTGAGGTTTTAGCTATTGGGGTTTAGATATTATGGTTTAGATATTAGGGTTTAGAAATTTAGGGTTTAGAGTTTAGATTTAGGGTTTAGATTTAGGATTTAGATTGAGTTTTTAACACGAACGGTTTAGAGTTTAAGGTTTAGGGTTTTGGGTTTTGGGTTTATGGAATAAACCCAAAACACCAAACCCTAAACCCTAAACTCTAAATCGGGCTAAATTTTACTTCACAAAACATGGAAAAAAAAAACGTTCATATTCTTCACGAACAATATTATCTTGAATGTTATTTTTGTCGATCGTTTTCCCGTCTAAATAATAATATTCATCACGAAATATCTCTTCTAAATGTTCATATTTTCGCGTGATCTTGATGCCGGAAAAAAAATTCCAAAAAAAATAAAAAAAAAAAATTTTGTTCCCCCCGATTGGTTACTTCCCCATTGATCCTGCCCATATATATATATATATATATATATATATATATATATATATATATATATATATATATATATATATATATATATATATATATATATATATATATATATATATATATATATATATAGTATATGTACATATACATATATATATATATATATAGTATATGTACATATACATATATGTACATATACATATATGTACATATACATATATGTATATACATATATGTATATACATATATGTATATATATATATGTATATATATATATAGTATTTTAATCAAGAGATAAACACTTATTTGGGGGGAAGTAATATTTTTTTTATTTTTTTATTCAAGCATTAAGATCACATGAAAATATGAATATTTAAAAAAAAAACTTGTGATAAATGTTATTATTTTGGCGGGAAAACACTCGAAAAAATAAATTATAACATTCAATGCAATGAATGTTTTGCTTCTGAGTTTTTTTTTAAGGAGTTAGAAATTAGGGTTTTAAAAATTAGGGGTTAGGATTTAGCTATTAGGAGTTTAGAAATCAAGGTTTTGTGTTTAGAAATTAGGGTTTGTGCTAAAACGTGTATATATGGCAGGGACACGCTAACCCTGTGTGCCGTAGCACCCACCAATCCCACCCCGAAAGAGACCTGTGCCGGAAAAGTACCTCCTCCCAGTACCCACAGTGGCGGCAAGAGCAATTTTTACCCCAGCTAGCTAGACCCCCGAAAACACTTCACAAATTCCTCCCGGAGGAGAAATAATTCCATGCGGAGCGCCCAGACTGAGAATCGAACTTGCGCCTTCCTTGTGCTAAAGCTTCCCCCACTGTGGGCCCAGGGATCAAAGGCATCGGGTACCACTGAGCTAGAAGCTCGTTGGTAGAAATTAGGGTTTAGAGTTTAGAAATTAGGGTATAGATTGAATATTTAACATTGACGGTTTAAAGTTTAGGGTTTTGGATTTTGGGTTTAGGGACTAAACCCAAAATACTAAACCCTAAACTCTAAATCATGCTAAATTTTGAAGAAAAAAAAAACACTTCATACAAGATGAAAACAAAACGATGCAAATATACTTTAATTGAAATATTACTCATGATGAATGTTATCATTTATTTCTTCGAGCGATTTCTCGTCAAAATAATAACATTCTTCACAAAGTGTCTTTTTTAAATGTTCAAATTTTCATGTGATCTTAATGTTTGAAAAAAACTTACAAAAAAACAAAAAATAATTACTTCCCCCAACTTTCTTCGAAAAAAGTGATTCCTCTTGATGACCCTATATACCTTATAAAAAAACAAAAATTAAAAGGGCAAATGACCCGAAAATGCAACATAAGTTACCCAATTTGAAAATTAAAGTAACCCCCAAATCGTATAAGTCGAAAAAGATTTCAATTTTATTTTTGCTCAAGAAAAGGATTGCTTGTTCAAAAATCTTAAAATTAGGGTAATCTTAGTCAAATTCATTAACGATGGTCAGTTAGAAATACAAAATTGGTCTTGATAAAAAATTTCACCCATCGTCTCATCATCTTCATGATTTAAAATTGAAATCAAAAAATTGTTTGTTTACAGAATATGAGCCATAAAATGCTATCAATATCTGAAACCTAACACTCGTGATCCATAATATCATATGAACATCAACATATTTGAAAATCTGATCCCGTGTTCATCGTTTTTTAACCGAAACTACAAATCGATCAGTTTTGAGTGATTCACTACACCTCAGGATGAATTGAGCATAGTTATAGATTCCTCACATTGTGTTTATGCTACGTGAATCATCAAATCTGTTGGAGAAACATCAATTAATTTCAGATCTCCAAGTCAAACTTCATGAACATTCGGTCAACGTTTTGATTCATAGATTATAGTGTGTTTCAGGTTCGATTGATCACTCACGATCGTTATAATGATGATTTCAAACATTTTTTATGAAGGAATCAAGGTGTGAAAGTGTCCAAATTCCTTAATCAATTTTCAAGTTCATAATGAAGTTTTCGATGATGTTCATCTATTTTTCAGAAATTTGTTGATGTTTTAGTGATTAATTCTTCATAAAAAAAAGGAAAATCGTTGCATAAGGAATGAGTTATAATCATTTTTTAGGCTTAACTGGATCGATTTTGAAATTGAAAAATTTATGTTCTATGATGAAGTGGATATATCCATGAGAATAAAGAAAGATAGTTGCTGTATATAGTTGCTGTATTGAAAGAGTTTCTGTATATACCCCCATGAGAATAAAGAAAAAATTTATGTTCGATTTTGAAAGATAGTTGCTGTATCCATGAGAATAAAGAAGATGACTTCCTCATGAGTGATGAGTTTATTTTAAATAATTTGGTTTTAACCCCTCATGTATGTCAAATTATGCATTATATAATTGAGCTCAAAAATTTTGCGTGACAAAGTTGGATCAAAGCAATTCATGTTGTTCAAATGATTCACTAATTATAAATTTGTTTCACTTTTGTTAGTCGACGAGTTATACTGACATAGTGAGTGAGATATAAGATTTTAATAAGTATTGTGTTTATGTGATTCATGATGGTGGTGATGATGAAGATGGAGGTGATTATGAGTGAAGTTGATGGTGATGATGAAAGAGGATGAGTGGTGCAATTTTTTTTATCAAACTTCAGGGACCAATTGTGTATTTTTGTCTACGATCGTTAATGAATTTGACGAAGATTACCTCAATTCTAAAAATTTTTAACACGCAATCCTTTTCTTGAGCAAAAATAAACTTGAAATCATTTTCGGGCTTATGCGATTTGAGGGTTACCTTGATTGTCAAATTAGGTAACTTTGGTTACCTTTTCGGACTATTTGCCCAAATTAAAATTAAGAACTAGCCCTATCTACTAAGAAATACAAAACCAAAGCAATATTTGAGATAGTTTTTTGGCTTTTATAAACGTTAAACTTTTCTATACATATAATATTACTATTTATTGAGCCGTCTAGTTAATTTTGATGGTCTTGTTCGAGATATTAAATGGACCCTTAAAAATATAAAATTTTCAATATAGATAAAAATTAATATTACTGAAAAAATCAACAAACAAAATGTTTTCAAATAAACCGCATTAAAGTGTTTTATTCTCGAATAGTCGTCAAGCAATATTCTTTAAATAAAACGACAGTCCTAACATTTTCAAAGCAAAATCGTTAAAACTCTTTCTAGCTAGTCAATACTTCCTAATATATCATCATCAATATATTATAAATGATAATTGAAGACGTCTACATGAGTTAAAAATAAATGCATCATAAATTAACGGGATTTGCACATATATTTTGTATCTTCATAATCTTTCAAAATCTTTAAGTTGATCTCCAACTTTTCTTTTAATTGCGCAAAACTGTTTTAGAATTACTCGTAATATAATTATCCGTTCCCTTACTAAAAAATAATATATAAGTCATTCAAAAGATTTAAACTCTTTCGAAATTTTAAGTCTTGCGATCGTTCACCCGCCCATACCTTGTAAGACGCCGTGTTAAAGAAAAAGTTATTATTAGAAAAAAGTTCTCAAAAGCAAGTGAAAAACAAATTGTTCTCTTTTCAAATAATTATTTTTCTTTTTTGTTTAACAAATAATTTTTCATTTAACCATCATAGCTTAGTGATTGGAGCTCCGAGTTCTTTACAAAAGGTTTCAGGTTCAAATTTTGTCTAGGACGAATATTTAGTGGTGGTCAGAGATGAGTTGGAAACAGCTGGGAGTAATCATACTAGATTGTGTACATCAGAATATGGGATCGGATTATCCGTCCTTCTAGGTAGCCCGAACTTGAAAACCTTTTACCTTCAAATAATTTTTCGTTCAGATCGTGGAGAAAAGAATATATGAGCCATTCAAATTCTTTAGGGGATTTTAAATATTAAACCTTGTTTGATTGTGTAACTTGAATATGCTCAAAGACCCCTTGTGTCTGCTTTGGAAATCCTCAAATATGCACCATCATGGGATTCATGGCTCCGTGCTGCCATCTTGATGTTTAAAAATAGTGTAATATGACTTCTTGTGGGTTCTTAGACCATCTTTATCGGTTCGCCGTTGGAGGCGTGGTTGGATCCGCCTTCCAATGACGCCGATATTAGCACCATGTTCTTGAGCCGGCGTTGATCGATCCGTGCTTCATATTTCCGTTGGATGAAAATTTCAGTCACGGATAAATTCGTAAGGTGCTACTGTTTTGTGAACGTTAAACGGTCAAATATTTAAACTTTGAATTTTAGGCTATATGTATGCATGTATATGAATTGATACTGCATTCTGAATTTCAAACACATACACTCTCAAACATACACACTGCATTATAAAGATTCGATCAAACTTACACACACTCAAACATAAACACACAATGGCGCATTTAACTGTTTCGATGGACGTTTGGTACGCGGGACAACATAGCGAAGACTGGAAGACGTACCTGGACGGGCAATGTAAGTCGTTCGAGTCACTCGATATCACCTATTGGGACACGGGGCGTTTGTTCGACTACATACGCGAAAATGTTGACTTCGAGGCCTCAGATTTTGCTTACTGTGATCCGGAAACTGATAAGTTCGAGTTTATCACAACCGAAAAAGAATGGTATGAAATTGTCGGGAGAGCCAAACTTACATGCGACCGAATCGAGTTGTATTGTATTGGTATATGGACCCGACAATTCTGCACCAGACCTCATCCTCACTACCCGCACAATAGTAGGGATTCGGGACACGTGAGTGACGACACGATCGGGTCGTGTTGAACTTTTTTCTTCGTTATTTTTAGAAATTTGTAATGTTTTTTTTTTTAGGAATCGGTAATGTTTTTTTTTTTTTAGAAATTTTTAATGTTTTTATTTTATATTTAGGAACTAGTAATGTTTTTTTTTTTTTTTTTTTTTTTTGTAATGTTTTTTTTTTTAGGAATTTGTAATTTTTTTTATTAATAAAATGTTTATTTTTTAGGATTTTAAATGTTATATAAGTTAATAATATATAAATCTAATATAAAAAATGTTGGTGATTTTAGCATGATCCAACGTCATTTTAGTTGATTGGATTGCTAAGTTGAAAGTGCTCGAACCATCGAAACGCTACACGGATTTGGAGAGTGTGGAGTGCACGTTCGTAAAGTGTAAAATGGTTTGAGGTTATGTTAATGAGCTTGGAAATAACATTTGGAACTTAAGGAATGCGAAACGCGACTTGAAAAGGCCATACGCGCGAAGAAGAAAAAAACCATGGCTCAAAACAAGGATGATGTTGGCTTCATTAGGCTGCGGCGCGACTTAAGGCATGGTTTTGAGGTCGAGCATTTTGGCCTGATTTGAAGTGTGATTCTTTGTTAGCCCGCGGCACGGCTCCTGGGCCCGCGGCGCGGCTTAACACTGGTTCGCTGAAAAGGTGTCTTTTCAACTCAAAAGGCACATTTGAACCCCAAACGTTATGGGGTTGTTCCAGGACATTTATGAACGGTTTTTTCATGTATTTGGACTTGTTTAAGCACAAATACATGGGTATAAACTTCCATGCTATTTATGGGGTATCATGAAAGGTTGTGACTTTTGGTAAACACCTTTTGACCCATTATAAATATATGGATTCATTTCCATATGAAAGGTTAGACTTTTTATACAATGTTCCAGATTTTGAACATGTGTAACACACTTTCAACACAAAACTTACAGATTATACTTTCTAGAATTGCAAGGAACAATTATCTTTTGGTCAAGACGATTGTTCAGACTAGTTTTATCCTAATAGTGATTTTGTGTAACCCGTGACCAAGTGAGTCGAAATACTCTATTAAGAAAATGTTCGTACGATTCTAGTATCAATCCGGTTATTGATTCTTTACCCACTAATCCAAAGTATTTCTCCAACAAAAAATAGAGGTGAGACCAATTGATGGGTACGTCGTGGATGTTAGTAGTTAGTGGTTGGTTATTGATGGGAAGAAGGTGCTGATGTGTGACGCTGATGTGACAGTCAGTTATTCCATGATAAAACGTCATGGTTAAGAATTGTCTTATTATAATCCTAGTCTCGTTTAAACACATTTGTCGACGCGTTAGTGATAGTACGATGTCAATTGAGATGTAGCTTTAAGAAAGTGTGTAACCTCAACAGGATGTGTGATGACCAATATGCTCCATAGCGGTAGCCATCCCTATGCGAGAGGTGCATTTAGTGTCAAAATTTAAATATTTAATACTCCGTATTAAATTAAATGTATGCTTATACGGGCTATTTCAAATTTAGGCATTTCGTGTGTATTTTTATTTTTTTGAAATGCAAGCAAAAATTTTATTAATCACAAACACAACCAAAGTTTTACAACGAGCATAGAGTAAGCCCAAATCCATGTTTGTATTAATTTCTAGTTTAATTTATTCCGTACTTTGTAATTATCAAATCCATGTTTTATTGTTTGTCGATCACTATATGTAATTCTCTTTAAAAGTAGTCAACCATAATCATTGTCATCTAAACACCAAAAAAATGGAGAATTCTCACACTTATTTTGGGTTCTACTTTTCACTTATCATTTTATTTCTATACAAAGCCATGGGGTGTGAACCTATTGATACCACATTAGGATTTACATCACAACCACTAAACCAATCCAAATTTATAATCCAAAAGCCATATGATATCCCTGTTGAACAACGATATAACTTTTCAGATGGAGTCCACACGCTTCGAGTTATCAAAACAGACAAACCTCACACAAGACTTTGCAAAACTGAACCACGTACTGAAATTAGAATTCATGTAAGTACAGCGTCACCCATATATACCTTTTTCTCATATGTGGTACAATGATATAGTATGTTGGGTGCAAACTTATGTCCCATATCAAAAGTTGAAAAGAAATAAGTGTGAATATAAGTTTATCGTCTATCACTAATTGGTTTAGAATAGTAGACTTCTAGTGGACTTATATTTTTAATACGTTATTGGGCTAATAAGCATCCAAATGGAGTATATTACTAACAAATTTCATGTTTGTGAAGGGTTATGATTATTGTTCAGGTGTCTGGCAATTCGAAGCCTACGGATATGTGCCATGTGGGACGAGCGGTGTGTGCATAATGCAAGTCTTTGGTTCGAAACCTCCCCATGCCACAACTGCAATGCTTAAAATACATAATACTAGTCTTTATTATTATAGCGATGAAGTTATCATTTCTAATTTGTACAACAAGTGGTTTCGTTTGAATGTTATACATGATGTCGAAGGCAACAATGTGAAAGTGTACATAGATGGAGTTCTTAAGCACGATGGGCCTGCACGTGGCGGAACGTCACATTATTTCAAGTGTGGAGTTTACTCACAAACGGACGCCTCGTTCTATATGGAATCTCGATGGAAGGATATTACAATCTTTAATAAACATGCTTAATCTTGGGTATGTTATAATTCAGTAGGCTTATAACTACCTTTAGTGGTTTGATTCTTGATGTTATAATTCAGTAGGCTTATAACTACCTTTAGTGATTTGATTCTTGATTAAGAATACTAATAATGAAGTGTAAGAACAAAGATGATAATGGAGAGAAAGAAAGAAACACTTTGTAAGTGTGAGAAATGGTGCAAGTTTAATGCTTGCATTCATGGCTATTTATAGCAAAAATATCACAAGTTTAGGTAATACAATAATATTACTTTTGTGTATCAATAATTGACTATCCATTTATATATATATATATTTATATATTATAACACTCCCCCTTGGATAGCAATTTTGTTTGTTGAAGATCAACTGTAAGTTACTGCCTCGTTAAAAACCTTGCTAAAGAAAACCCAGTGGGAAAAACTTTAGCTAAGGGGAAAAGAGTGCAGCATGGAGTTGACTCCCCCTCAAGTAGACATCGCTTCGGTTGTTACATCTTTTGAACATGTCTCATGCCAATGTTATGAACGTGTGTTCTGAAAATAGCAGTTGGAAGTGCTTTCGTGAAAAGATCAGCAGAGTTTTTGCTGGATTGAACATATCTCATTTCAATCTCGTTGTCTTTAATGAGATTTTGAGTGTATGAGAAGAATCTAGGAGGTATGTGTTTGGTTCAGTCACTTTTGATATACCCTTCTTTCATCTGTGCTATGCAAGCTACATTATCTTCATAGATAATTGTTGGACTTTTATCGCGTTCTAGTCCACAAGAATCAGTAATGATTTGTGTCATTGATCTCAACCAAAAACATTCCCGAGTAGCTTCATGTAATGCAATCACTTCGGCATGATTTGATGATGTAGCAACAAGTGTTTGTTTTTGAGAACGCCATGATATTGCAGTACCTCCATTTAAGAATACATATCCAGTTTGAGATTTAGCTTTATGTGGATCAGATAAATAACCTGCATCAGCATAACCAACCAAATCTTGTTTTGATTCGTTAGAATAAAATAATCCTAAATCAGTAGTTCCTCGAAGGTATCGAAATATGTGTTTGATCCCATTCCAGTGTCTTTTGGTAGGAGCAGAGCTGAACCTTGCCAACAAATTAACTGCAAAAGAAATGTCAGGTCTTGTACAATTTGTAAGATACATAAGAGCTCCAATTGCACTAAGATATGGTACTTCTGGTCCAAGAATATCTTCATGATCTTCACATGGACGAAATGGATCAGTTTCAACATTGAGTGATCTAACAACCATAGGACTACTTAATGGTTTTGCCTTGTCCATATTGAAACGTTTCAAAATCTTTTCAGTATATGTTGTTTGATGTACAAGTAAACCATTAGGCATATGCTCAATTTGTAAACCAAGGCAATACTTGGTTTTTCCGAGATCTTTCATTTCAAATTCTTTCTTTAGAAGTTGAATGGCTTCATAGATCTCTTTATTTGTACCTATGATGTTAAGATCATCAACATAAACAGCTATGATCACATATCCGGATGTTGTTTTCTTAATGAAAACACAAGGGCAAGTAAGGTTATTTGTATACCCTTTGCTTATCAAGTAATCACTTAATCGGTTATACCACATACGTCCCGATTGTTTTAACCCATATAAAGATCTTTGTAATTTAATCGAATACATTTCTTTGGGTTTTGCATTTGATGCTTCTGGTACCTTAAATCCTTCAGGTATCTTCATATATATATCACTATCAAGTGATCCATATAGGTAAGCAGTCACAACATCCATGAGATGCATTTCTAAATTTTTAGAAACTGCCAGGCTGATTAAGTACCTAAAAGTAATTGCATCCATAACAGGGGAATAAGTTTCTTCATAATCAATTCCCGGTCTTTGAGAAAAACCTTGAGCTACAAGTCTAGCTTTATACCTTGTAACTTCATTTTTCTCATTTCTTTTTCGGACAAAAATCCATCTGTATCCTACAGGTTTCACATCTTTAGGAGTGAGAATGATGGATCCGAAAACTTTTCTTTTATTGAGTGATTCTAATTCAGCTCGTATTGCTTCTTTCCATTGAGCCCAATCATGTCTATTTTGACATTCAACCATAGATGTTGGTTCTGGATCATCATCATTATTCATGATGTCATATGCAACATTAAATGAAAATTTCTCATCAAGATTTTTCATTTCATTTCGGTTCCATAATATTTTTGAATATGCATAATTGATTGCAATTTCTGTATTGACATCATCAATCTCCTCTGCAGTAGGAGTACTGATTTGTGGTTCTTCTTGAACACTTTCTTTTACTTCATTATCAGCTGATTTTCTTTTTCGAGGATTTTTATCCTTTGAACCAATTGGTCTTCCACGTTTCTGACGTGGCAAAGATTCATGAGTGACGTTATTGCCAGCTTTTGGAATTTCAATTCGAGCTGGAGTATTTACTGCTGGTATATATGATTTTGTCACCGTTTTTGTATCTGTAAATGCATCAGGCAATTGATTTGCAAGTTCTTGTATATGCATTATCTTTTGAACTTCTGTCTCGCATTCTTTTGTGCCAGGATCAAGATACTTTAATTGAGGTTCACACCATGAAACATCATTTTCTTTATTTTTCATTTCTCCCCCTAATCTAGGGAACAATGTTTCATTAAAATGACAATCAGCAAAACGTGCTGTAAAAACGTCACCTGTCATAGGTTCAATATACCTTAATATTGAAGATGTTTCATATCCAACATATATTCCCAACCTCCTTTGAGGACCCATTTTTGTACGTTGTGGTGTCGCAATTGGAACATACACTGCACAACCAAATGTTCTAAGATGGGAAATATTTGGCTCTTGACCAAAAGCAAGTTGTAGGGGGGAATATTTATGACTTGCACTTGGTCTGATGCGAATCAATGCAGCAGCATGTAAAATTGCATGACCCCATATAGATACAGGGAGTTTTGTTCTCATTATCAATGGTCTAGCGATTAACTGTAAACGTTTAATCAATGACTCGGCTAAACCATTTTGTGTATGCACATGAGCAACAGAATGTTCAACAACAATTCCTATAGACATGCAATATTCATTAAATGCTTGAGATGTAAATTCACCAGCATTATCAAGTCTCACCCTTTTAATGGTGTAATCAGGAAAATGAGCTCTCAATTTAATAATTTGGGCAAGAAATTTTGCAAATGCCACATTACGGCTTGATAACAGACAAACATGAGACCATCTGCTAGATGCGTCTATTAGAACCATGAAATATCTAAATGGTCCACATGGTGGATGAATTGGTCCACATATATCACCTTGAATTCTTTCAAGAAACATTGGTGATTCTTTCTCAACCTTAAGTGGTGAGGGTCTAGTTATCAATTTTCCAAGAGAGCAAGATGTACATGGAACCATTGTATCATGATGGATTTTTCTATCCTTTAGTGGATGTTCATGAGTACATTCAATAATCCTTTTCATCATTGTTGATCCTGGATGGCCTAATCTGTTATGCCATAAACTGAATACACCAGGATCAATATATTTTTCGTTAACTACCATATGTATTTCTGGTACATTTATATGTGTATAATGTAATCCAGAACTAAGTCTTGGCAGTTTTTCAACCACATGACTCTTGTCAGTGATACTTAAATATTTCTCATTTTCTGTTGTCACTGACTGATAATCATACCCGTTAAGGTATATGTCGGAGAAACTCAATAAATTTCTGCTTGACTTGGGAGAAAATAAGGCATCATTTATTAAAAATTTTGTACCATTTGGTAGTATGAAATTTGCCTTTCCTATCCCTTTTATCAAGTTAGCAGGTCCTGATATTGTATGTATAGTTCCTTCCGTTGGTTTTAGATCAATAAAATATTTCTCGGATTTAAGTATAGTGTGTGTAGTTCCACTGTCTGCTATACAGAGATCTCCACCACTTGATTGATGTTGTATTCCAGCAAAATTCATATTGAACTTTATATATAAGAAATAAATAGTGAGTACATTAATATTACACAATATTTTAAACGCAAATAGATAGTACTGAAACATTTAGCAAACATAATGACAAAGACAGACGATATTAAATCGTTTATTTTTCGAAAGACACACAACTTAAACATTCAAGAAATCTTCATATAAATCAGATGGTTTCTCAGTGACTGTTGGATCGACGTTATCCACAAAGTTTACTTCCTTTTCTTTATCTTTCAGCGAATCCTGATACATCTTAACAAGATGTTTAGATGTTCGGCAAGTATTAGCCCAGTGGCCCATTCTACCACATCTGTAGCAAGATTCTTCAGAATTTTTAGAAGAATTTTCTTCATCATCTTGTTTAGTGGGCTTGTTTTGTGGTTGATATTTATATTTTCGTGGATTATTATTTCTTTGACCACCACGGCCACGACCACGACCACGTCCTCGCCCATTACCATTACCATAAGGATGGTTTCTACCATAGTTATGGCTTTTGGCATGATGATGGTGATGGTTATTATAACCACGACCTTGCCCGCGTCCTTGTCCCTGTTTATAATTATTTGCAGTATTTGCTTCAGGGATTGCAAGTGTACCAGTAGGACGGGATTGCTGATTTTTCATTAATAGCTCATCATTTTGCTCTGCAACTAAGAGATATGAATTAAGTTCAGGATATGTTTTGAACTTTAGCATTCTCAAATTTCTTTGCACTGTGATGTTTGCAGCATTCATTGTGGAGAAAGTTTTCTCCATCATGTCTGCATCACTTATTTCATGTCCACAGAATTTAAGTTGTGAACATGTATTATACAGAGCTGAGCTATATTCATTTATTTTCTTAAAGTCTTGGAACCTTAATGTTCTCCATTGTTCCATAGCAGCTGGAAGTAAAATTTCTCTTTGATTATTGAATCTGCTTTTGAGACCTTTCCATAAAACATGCGGATCTTCTACAGTCACATAATTATTTTGTAAGCATTCATCAATATGTTGATGAATAAAGCAACATGCCGTTGCTTGTTCTTTTTCAGAACAAGTGTTGTTTTCATTTATGGCTTCAAGAATGCCCATTGATTTAAGATGCATTTTTACTTTTATAACCCATGGCATGTAGTTGTTTCCAGTTGATTCTAAAGGAGTAAATTTAAGTCTTTCCAGATTCGACATTTTCTATTAAAACAAACAACATGATAAATTATAGTCACTTTATATTCATAAGTATATAAACATTAAACATAAATTTAATATAACATAAATGATAAGTAGGTGACAGTGTCGACCATATGTAAGCAATCATTAATAAATGTTATATAACATAAATATAAATATTAGTAAACATAAATGATAATTAGGCGACGGTGTCGGCCATATTAATGTTAGATAATAGAAATATAAATGTTAGTAACATAAATGATAATTAGGCGACAGTGTCGGCCATATAAATGTTAGATAATTGAAATATAAATGTTAGTAACATAAATGATAATTAGACGACATTGTCGACCATATATTATTCAGGTGGTATAACCGACCATATATCATTTAGGTGGCAGAGCCAACCATAATTAGTATTAAGATTATCGTGCTGATAACGTGTTATAATTCAGTAGGCTTATAACTACCTTTAGTGGTTTGATTCTTGATGTTATAATTCAGTAGGCTTATAACTACCTTTAGTGATTTGATTCTTGATTAAGAATACTAATAATGAAGTGTAAGAACAAAGATGATAATGGAGAGAAAGAAAGAAACACTTTGTAAGTGTGAGAAATGGTGCAAGTTTAATGCTTGCATTCATGGCTATTTATAGCAAAAATATCACAAGTTTAGGTAATACAATAATATTACTTTTGTGTATCAATAATTGACTATCCATTTATATATATATATATATATATATATATTTATATATTATAACAGGGTATTGGTACTTTTGCTTCTGTGTAAAGGTTTTTTAGATCAAATATTGTAACTCTATCAACCGAAATGTCAAAAATCACATACTTCCTTTATCTCAATCTAATAGTTTGGTTGATTTTTCTCTTAACTTTAACTTTAAATTACATTTTTATGTTATATATAATATATAATATATAATGATAATGATAATGATAATGATAATGATAATGATAATGATGATAGGATATTTATATCAATAAATTTAGTTTTTGTGCTTTTATATTGTATAATTTTCATTAAGTATTATATAACACAAATAAGTTATTTACAGTCAATGTATAAAAAATTCAACTCATGACTCTTAAGTTGAGATGGAAGAAGTACTTCGTAACATGAATATTTTATGATTAATCACTAATATTTTAGTATTTTTTAATAAATCTATACTTTTGGTAGAAAATTTTTGAAATAGTAGTTTAAGATATTGAATATATTTACCTTTAACTAATGGAGTATTTCTTTTATTTTTATTTTACGTAGGTTAGAGTCACTAATGTGGGTTCGAATGCGATGTCGGAATCCACAAATCCGACCATCTCCTGGGAGGAACCAATACAGTCCTACCGTACTTCGGCAGAAAACCCCCATTGCGAATTCATACGGGTGTCGCGTGCGGTAAAACCCTCCTCGGGTGAGGTTGGAACGCAAAACGTAATGAAATGAGCTGGTAACCTAACGAAAAATATTTTGTAAGTTATAGGAATCGATCCTCTGACCTATTTTATGAGAAGTCATGTCACTACCAATATATATCAACACCTTGAGGTTGGACGGAGTGATTATTTATTACAGTTCATACACTTTAGATAAAAGAAATAAAAATAAAAAATGTATTTGTGTATTATTTCCTACTTTTTAGACAACTTTGGTGAAGTGATGGAGCTACTTTCCTTAAAAATTGGTAAAGTAAATAAGTTTTTTAAAAAAAAATTGATTTCTGTTTGAAAGTTTTTTATATTATTAGGCAAGGTTGCAAAATTCGCTATTCGGGGATTAATCGGTCGGGACTTTGGAAGGATTAATCGGTAATTCGGGGATTAATCGGTAATTCGGGGATTAATCGGAGATTAATCGGATTGTACTGTATACATTTAAATATTAGATTTTAAAAATTATATGTGTAATTATAGAAAAGAACCATAAATATATAGACAATTTTTAACATAATTGTCTAAAATTGTTCATTTTGCTTCAAAACTATAAAATTCTAGTTTAAATTCATGTTAAAATGTTAACCATTTTTTACTTTGACTGCCTTTGATTATCAAATTCGATTTTGATCCATCATTGACGTTGACCGTTTAATTAAACGAATTTTGGAAATCGGAACGGATTGCTCCTAAAAATAATTAATCGGGGATTAATCGGCAGTAAACGGGTTTTTTACAACACTGTTAGTAGGTGTGCTATAAATTCAAATTCTTCCCAATTTTAATCTACACCGTTCATTTAAATGTATGGAAAAAATCATATTTAAAATTCTTTCTTTCTCTATGACTATTCATTTTTTTTTCTTTTTAGCAAAAAAAAAAAAAAAAAAAAAAAAAAAAAAAAAAAACAATGTAATTGTATTTATTTATAATAAAGCAAGACGTCAAAATGATAACTTTGCTCATTACATTACTTGTCCACTTTCTATTTCTTATACAAATGGAATAGGGACTAGATAAAAACAAACTTATACAATCAAATTACAAAAAAATAAACCAAATTTAATAGTGGCCTTGTAGAAACAGTCTCGAACACAATCAGTAGCTTCAAATCGTTTACTTATGCAGTTATGCATGAGATTATATTAGGATCCATGGGTTTAAATCCCATATATAAAATTGGTGAGGAAAGCATATCTTGGTATTTGTTGCCCATTCGAATGACTTGACTTTAACTTTCTTAACGACCGTATTTCAACATGTGAATTCGTTGTTAAAATGAGCATTGTTTCGTGCTAACCAAATATACCATATAGTAGCCGGCCCGATTAATCGCCACATTTTGCCGGCTTTGATTCCCATACCCGAGTACCAATCTTGAGAAAAAGACGTGAGAGAAAAAGGCATCACCCATCTCAAATTCCACCACCGAAAGATTTCGGGCCAAATTAAACTAGTCCAAGGACAATGTAGAAACAAGCGGTGAACCATTTCTTCTGAGTTAAAACACCAAAAACATGCAAAATTTCGACCATCTTGAAACAAACCTCTTTGAAATAAAGTGTGTTTGACCGGAGTTGACTTTTGAGTAGCTAACCAATGGAAGATAAGGACCTTAGACATTATGGGATTATACCATACTATTTTTGCAAAATCCGGAATTGAAACTATACTTTCATTGATTAAAATTCGAACTCCCTCCGATACCGAATAACAATCATCAATAGCCAGCTCCCAAACCATTAATTCTTCTTCTTCTTTTTTTTTTTTTTATAACTAAATCGACTTATTGTAATTCGGTTAAAAGTAAATCGTAATCGGATGAGTAATTGGGTTTAAGCTGAAAAATAAACCGTTCGTCAATTTAACAATATGGAGTAAATGAGGTAGATGAATATTCGATACTTATGGAAGTAGTTGGAAATGGAATTGAAATCAAACATCAGGTAAAAATTACGGAGTAAATTGGGGATGCATTCATTAATATTTTCACAAAAGAAAGGAGTCGGAGAACCATTCAATTCACATCATTGTTTCACCTTTTATATTTCTATTTTAATTCTAAGTTTCAATTAGTAGTTTGATACTGTAATCAAGTATTGTACGGGTATTTCAAGTTTCAACCGTTTGAAGATAATGAAAGTGAAGATGTTTGTAAGTTGTATCTATTTTATTATTCCTATGTCTCGTAGCTGAATTTATACTATGTTTATCTAGTCTAAATAACGATTTGGGTTAATTAAATTTATACTTCTATTTAATGTTTACATAAAAGAACGATCCTTGTAAAACTGGAATATTAATGATTAATGGAGTATGTATTTGTTTAATAGAATGGCAATTCATTAATTTAATACATATATTCACAATTGGAGATATATATAAATAGCCATATACGTTTGATCCGACACGATGAACGGGTTGTTTATATATATTAATAATTGTGCGCCTATCCGGACACGGGAGCGAATTAATTTTAAATAAACTAAGTTGATACATGGGTGGATTATATACAGTGGCAACTGGTGTAATTGTTGACAGAAGTGAAAGCAGCGTCACAGTGTAAAACATTATTTATAGAAATATTTAATTATAGTCATTAGGACCCCGGCGTCAAGGACACTTGCATTAGGTAGTTTGACTATATATCCGCGCTAGAGAACTCTATGTGGAGTCATAAATATTTCTGGTATAAAGGAAATTAAGCCATTATTTAATAAGAAAAATATCAAATATTACGTATTATAATGACTAGATAAACATAGTCCTTTTATTAAAAAAAAAAATTTGAACGGCGATTCTTTTGCATTTGTAGATCATTTATTTCAACGAACCTCATCATTTGCACGTATTACACAGTTAAGGCAGAAACCCAAACCCGATCGACAGTACCCAGGAACACATCCATTCGGGCAGTGTTCCTGGGTAGAGGTCCGAGAACGAATCCGGTAAAACCTCCCTATAGGGTCAATATATACCACAATCATTAGTGTTCAATTATTTTAAATAAAATCATGTCATCCCTAAGGATCGAACCCATGACCTCTCTCTATCCCATGACACAAAGTACATGGAGGAACCGTTGGGCAGTGCCCACAAGTTCGCCCTTTTATTATATTTATATCTCTTTAATATTAATATCATTTGTTTTACTATTTTCATATCCAAAAACTAAATCAACAAATCGGTCATTAAACGGTAAAATCCTCTAAACTAATCAGTAACTTAGTAATTAACTATTGAGATTAACAATAAAAATCTAATTTGATACCTAACGAGTCTTTGGAACGGTATCCTGGAATTTACCATCGCTATTTTACTATACGATAGGTATACTTGCCTATTGTGTTTCAGTGTAAATTTAACTAATTTTCTGTAGTAATTAGTGTAAAAATAATAACCGTTTCATATACCCTCTGGAACACGTCACTCCACTACTAGGGAAGCATTCTCCAGCTGCAAACCTTCATCGTCATTCTTTAATTCTTAATTTTGGTAAGAACCCTAATTGTTAATTTGTGAATCATTTTGGGGTTAAGGTTTCATGGTTGGAAATGGGTGTTGTGAAACCCTAGGATGTTGTTTAATCCTTGTTTTAGTGTTTAATTCTTGAGATTTGAATGTGTTATGTGAAGTTGGGGTTTATGAAATTATGGGGTAAATTGTGTGGGTTATGTTAGTGGTTTTAATCAATGTTCTTGAAACCTAAAAGCTGAAAATTTGGAGATATTTACATGTAAAAGTTTACCTAGCAAGTGTTCTTTCATAATTAGGGTGCTCACTAACTGAGAATCTTGTTATTAAAATGTTAAAACTCGTGTATTTACTTAGGATTAAGGGATGGCAAAATTTTAATACAACTCTTGTTAGTTGTTAGTGTTGAATTTTGAGTCTAGGTGTTAGTTAGGGGTGAAACATTAGAAATGGGTTATTCATGTAGAAATTGACGGGTTGACTTTAAACGAGTAAGCTTTGTTGAATTAATTGAGGAGTCAAGTCTCAACTAATGGGATTTTGGGGTATTATGCTTAGGGACGGGTAGTTGATAGTCTTGATGTGTTTTTGTTCTTGTTTAGGTTGCACAAAGGAGCCTAAATGACCACCAACCCTCGCATTTGTCATCCGCCAGGTGAGTTCATAGCTAGTAGAACCACTTTCGAAAAAAGGATTGATGTCATTGGATTTCATTCATGCAAAAAATGACGGTCAATCATAGGGTTTCCAAAGTGTGTATATTTTGTTGCGTTACTTTTGTTGATAGGATATATGATTCTTCATAATTCGGTGGCCAACCTTGGGATGGATCTCGTATGGTTAGATTGCGTTCGTGCAAGAGACTATATGATTTCTTGGAGGTCCCTAAGGTGGCCTTTGGTCAAACCAGGTGTTGACCATTTTGTTCATCGGGATTGATCGTGAGAGAATGGAGTTTTACAGTGAGGTTCGGTTGTGTAGCGACCCGACAAAATCGTCATTGACGCCGCCGTCTACTTAGGTCCCGTTACGTGGTCATAAGTCTTTAAAATGACGTTTGACCAAAATATGTCGCATTCATTTCAAATGTAAAAGTGTTTCAAGTTACAAAGGTAGTTCCACGACTAGTTACATTACAATGTTTAACGTACAATTGAAACCTATGCGACACAATTTTGAAAGTAATCCAAAAGATGCTCTATGTATGCATATATTCTCGACATCCAAGCAAGTATAAAAAAGAGTGCGGAAGCATGTATCACATAGCGTTTAAGGACCTGAGAAAACATATAGAAAACTGTCAACGAAAAACGTTGGTGAAATCATAGGTGTATTAGTAACGTTGTTTTTGAACCACAAGATTTAATATAGTTGATTATCCAAATCGTTTGTATTCCAAAAGTATGTTCGCGAGCACCCAATTATCAAGATTAACTGTTTTGTACCCTGTTACGTAGTGTTAGAACATACAATATACTCAAAAATATATTTCATCCGCTAACGGTAGCGAACCGTCCGAATGAGGCTCGTTAAGCCCATGTGATCACATAATATAAGTTCTCGTTTACACCCTGCAAGTGTAACAAATGATAATTGAATTGAGGCTTTTTGTTCAAACTCGCACGTGGAATGTTTGTTTTCGTACTTGTGTTCAAAGCATAAAAGTATGATACCTATATGTTTCTCATCCCATAGTTTAAAAGTAAAAGTTGTTGAAAAGGTGGGACTATGATCTCACCTTGGTTGCACGAAAAGTAAATGTACTTCACAAAGTAATGTGTGCAAAAACGAATGCTAGTCTTGACCTAAACAAATAGGTTAGTATCAATATCGGTGAATACGGTCGATCAAAGTGTTCAATTAGTCCTATGGCTCGTTACGACTCGATTAATATAGCAGGTGAGTCACATTGTCAAGTTTCATGCAAGGTACAAGTATAAAAGCATGTTAGAACGATTGCACAAACATTTGGTTAAGTTTGATTAAAAGTTAACCTTGGGTCGGGTCAAAGTCAACAAATAGTCAACACGTTCGGGTCGGGTCCCGAATTATTTTTTTTGAAGTTTTTAATCATATATAAGCATGTTAGAACAAGTTACATGTTAATCAGAGGTGCGTAGCATAACAAACATTTTTCGTAAAAGTGCAAGCTTGATTAGAACCTAAACACGGCAAATGCCACGCCGCGACCAAAGAGTGCCAAGCCGCGGCAATCAACGTGAACTGATGCTTGGTCTGTTTCAATTGTCCAAGTCCCAAACCAAATTTCATTTAAACACAAAACACAAACCGTAAACTCTTACGACACGTATCTTATATCGTTGGAAAGGTAATTTGACAAGGAACACAACTAAACACGTTTCATCAATCAAAAACATCAATTGCAAATAATCGAATTTCCAAATTAAATGATCAATTAATGCTCATCATTAATGCTTTAATTTCATAAATGCACAATTATGATTCGGGAATTAAATGCACACATATAATACGCCGTTTCGTAGATAATTACGCATACAATGCAACTAAACATTTACAAACAACATTGCATACCATTTGGTGCATCAAAAATCCATTTTACTTCTATCAAACCCTAACTCAAAGTCACAATTTTTGCAATTAAGTTTATGAAGTCTTTCCAAGTCAACCTACACATCAAACTGGAGCTAGTGATACTAGTAACACAATTAAAACATGCACTTATAACATTTAACAACATTCAAGTAACCAAATCACCAAATCAAACACACCAAAATTCAAGTTCATGCTAGTTGCTTAAAATAACAAGATCGAGCATACAAATCACATAATCATGCTAGACTTGAGCCATAGACACTAATTAATACTTTTTATAAGTCAAAAACATCAAGAATACAAAAGCTAGTGTTTTTAGAAAGTTACCCAAATGAGATGTAATCGGTATGGATTTGAAGAGGAAGACGCAAGAATTCCGAATATGTAATTTGTTTGGATTGATGCTTGCTCGATTTGAAATAGATGATGATTCTTTGTTTTGGGTTTTGAGAGAAAAATGTGAAAGTATTAAAGAAAATGGAAATGAAATGGATAAAGAAAAGAGGTGGGTGTTGACTAGTCCATCTAGTCACATCTTTGAGCAATTGGCGAAACTAGTCCCTCGAGTTCGGTTGCGGGTGCGTGAATTACCTAAACGAGATAATTTAGAAACGCGTATTAACGAAAGGTGTTATAATTATATAATGGACTTTAGAATAATTAAACGGAAAGTAAACAGAAAAAGGCAGGATGTTACATTACCTACTCCTTAAAAGAAATTTCGTCCCGAAATTTAAGTAGGTGTAGTAGTCGTTGTTTCTTCCTCGGGATCTTGCGTTTCCAAGTCCACGAATAAATGAGGGTATTTCCTTTGCATTTGATCTTGCCTTTCCCAAGTAAACTCGGGTCCTCTTTTGGCGTTCCAACGGACTTTGACAATCGGGATTCGGCTTTATTTTAGCGTCTTGACGAAGGTGTCCACAATCTCAACCGGTTCCTCCACAAAATGAAGTTTGTCATCAATAGTAAGCTCCTCGAGAGGGATGACGACATCGGGTTCGGAAAGACACTTCTTCAAGTTTGACACATGAAAGGTAGGGTGAACGGAGCTCAATTGAGGCGGGAGATCTAAACGATAAGCAACGGTTCCAACACGCTCCAAGATTTTGAAAGGACCAATATACCGCGGATTTAGCTTCTCGCGTTTCGCAAAATGGATTACAACTTTCCAAGGTGCGACTTTTAACATTACGCGGTCACCGACTTGAAATTCAAGGTCGTTGCGTCTTTTGTCGGTTTAGCTCTTTTGACGACTCCGGGCCGTCCTAAGCCTATCTCGAATTTGAACGATCTTCTCGGTTGTTTCATGAATGAGCTCGGGTCCGGTGATTTGTGCGTCGCCAACTTCGGCCCAACAAAGAGGAGAACGACATTTTCGGCCATATAACGCTTCAAAAGGTGCGGCTTTAATACTCGCGTGGTAACTATTGTTGTAAGAGAATTCGGCGAGAGGCAAGTGCTTGTCCCAAGCTTTTTCGAAATCGATAACGCAAGCTCGTAGCATGTTTCCATGGTTTGAATTGTGCGTTCGCTTTTTTCCGTCGGTTTGTGGATGATATGCGGTGCTCATGTCTAAACGCGTTCCCAACGCTTCTTGTAAAGTACGCCAAAATCTAGAAACAAAACGGCCATCTCGGTCAGAAATAATTGATAAGGGTACATCGTGACAGGCGATGTTCTCTTTAATGTAAAGTTGTGCAAGTTTCTCCATTTTGTCGGTTTCCTTCATGGCTAGGAAGTGCGCGGATTTGGTGAGACGGTCAACAATAACCCAAATAGTATCATAACCGCCCACCGTCTTTGGTAGTTTGGTGATAAAATTCATCGTTATCCTTTCCCACTTCCATTGCAGGATTTTGGGTTGTTGAAGTAGTCCGGACGGTCTTTGATGTTCGGCTTTGACTTTGGAGCAAGTTAGGCATTTTTCAAAATAAGTAGCGATGTCCCTTTTAATGTTCGGCCACCAATATTGTTCCTTGAGGTCGTGGTACATCTTATTGGCACCGGGGTGAATCGAATATCTTGACTTATGGGCTTCGTCTAAAATAAGGCTTCGTAGGTCCCCATAACTAGGTACCCAAATTCTTCTGGCGAAATATCGGAGTCCAATTTCTTTAACTTCGAATCGTGAGGTGAGGACGTTCAAGTATTCGAGAGAGATGTTTTCATCCTTGAGAGCCTCATCTTGGGCTACACGAATTTGATTATTAAGATTGGCGTGGATGGTGATATTTAAAGCTCGGACATGAAGAGGCACCGCTCTTTCTTTTCGACTTAAGGCATCGGCTACTACATTTGCCTTCCCAGGGTGGTAACGAAGCTCTCAATCGTAGTCGTTTAAGGTTTCAATCCACCGTCGTTGTCTCATGTTTAGTTGCTTTTGATCGAAGATGTGTTGGAGGCTTTTGTGATCGGTAAAGATGGTACTTTTGGTCCCATAAAGATAGTGTCTCCACATTTTAAGTGCAAAGACAACGGCTCTGAGTTTGAGATCATGTGTCGTATAGTTTCATTCATGAATTTTCAATTGTCGAGAGGCATAAGCAATGACTTTCTTTCGTTGCATCAATACACACCAAAACCATGTTTCGAGGCATCGCAATATATAACAAAATCATCATTGCCTTCGGGAAGTGACAAGATAGGAGCGGTGGTTAGCTTTGTCTTCAAGATTTGAAACGCGGATTCTTGCTCAGTCGCCCAAATGAATTTCTTTCCCTTGTGAGTTAACGCGGTTAGAGGACGAGCAACCAAGAAGAAGTTTCCGATGAATCTACGATAGTATACGGCGAGACCCAAGAATTGACATATGTGAGTAGGAGTAGTAGGAGTCTCCCATTTGCTAATGGCTTCAATTTTTGAGGGATCGACCTTAATACCTTGATCGCTTACAATATGACCAAGAAATTGAACTTCCTTCAACCAAAATTCACACTTGGAGAATTTGGCATAGAGTCGTTCTTGTCTAAGGAGTTCGAGTACGAGTCGGAGGTGTTGTTCGTGTTCTTCTTCGCTTTTAGAATTGACCAAGATGTTATCGATGAACATAATAACGAATTTATCGAGATACGGTTTTCACAAGCGGTTCATAAGGTCCATGAACACCGCCGGTGCGTTAGTGAGACTAAATGGCATTACAAGAAATTCATAACTACCATAACGAGTTCAGAAAGCAGTTTTGGAGACATCGTCCCCCTTAACCCTTAATTGATGATAACCCGAGCGGAGATCAATTTTTGAATATACACGAGATCCTTGTAATTGATCAAAGAGGTCATCGATGCATGGAAGAGGATACCGGTTCTTAACCGTCAATTTGTTTAGTTCACGATAGTCGATACACATCCGTAGGGATCCATCTTTCTTCTTAACGAATAAAATCGGAGCGCCCCATTGTGAATGGCTAGGTTGGATAAAACCACGGTCAAGTAGTTCTTGAATTTGACTTTGTAATTCTTGCATTTCAGATGGAGCAAGTCTATACGGTGCACGTGCTATGGGTGTGGCTCCCGGAATAAGATCGATTTAGAATTCAACCGGTCGATGAGGTGGAAGACCCGGCAATTCGTCGGGAAATACATCGGAAAAGTCACTAACAATTGGCACATCATCGATATGCTTCTCATCGGACTCGACTTTCTTAACGTGGGCAAGAATCGCAAAACAACCCTTACGGAGTAGTTTTCTAACTTTAAGGCACGAGACGAGGTTGAGTCCGGTACAACTCTTATCGCCATAGACAATCAAGGGTTCACCGTTCTCGATAGGAATCCGGATTGCATTAAGATCGCAAAGAATGTGAGATTTCATTTTGACTAACCAATTCATACCAATTATTACATCGAAGCTCCCTAGTTCCATGGGTATCAAGTCAATTTCAAACTCATTTCCCAAAATGTTTAACGTACACCCCCGGTAATATGTGTCGGCACTCAATAGGTTCCCGTTGGCAACCTCAATGGCATAAGTAATATCTAGGGGGAGTGATGGAGTGCTAAGAGTATGAACCAAAGTGTTGGATATAAAACATTTATCGGCACCCGAATCGAATAAGCAAGAAACATAAGATTTGTTGAGAAGAAACGTACCCGTGACTAGTTCATTGTCATCTCGGGCCTCTTGGGCGTTAATGTTGAAAGCTCGGTCGCGTGTGTTGGGGTTGGATTTCTTCTTCAGACATGCATTTCTAAAATGACCCATTTGGCCACATTCAAAGCAAGCACCCGGTTTTGGTGCATTGTATAACAACCCTCACATTTTCATACTTGAATTGACTAATTTGCCTATAGGGTTGTTATCCATACGTAATATATAATTAAATTCGACGTTGATCAAATATTTATTTTTAGTCGACACGTTCTGTTAACTAAAGTTTACACTAATTATATAAAATAACTTTAGTTAATATTAATGCGTATTATATTTAAAACTATATGTAACATAATTATTAATTAAATGATAAGTTATTTTAATCATTATATATATTTTTAGCTTATAAAAAAAAATAAAAATAAAAAGAAATAAGATTTTTTTTTATAAATTAAATAATGAGCCCATGAATTTTGACTAAATATTTTCAAAAACAAAAACTTATTAAAAACATTTTTAACATGTTTTTATTATTTTGTCAAAATTGGCACCTTTATTTTATTATTTTTTTTTCTTTTCACCAACCATTTTTTACCTATAAATACATGGCTCCTCATTCATTTTTTCTTGCCAAACACAAAAATATAAGTTATTCTCTCAAAACCTTGAAGAAAATTTGAGGTACTTTCTATTTTTATTAAATTTTTTCAATATTGTCATTTATATTTATATTTATTGTATATTCTTTGTAAAATTCAAAATTAATTATGTTTATATGTTATAATTAGTATTATAAGTTTTATGATGCATAAAAATAATTTTGATAATTTATGGAATATTATTTATAATTAAATACGAATTATGTAGTGTTTAAACGTAAAAACAATGTAAAATTCGTAATAAATAATTTTAACCAAAAATAAAATATATATAATTTTTTTCTGAGTTTTTAAAACTTATATAGATCTGAAAAAATTATAAAAATAATTACTTGGGTCAAATTGGTATTTATTATATAATTAAACTCTATTATTATGTAATTCGAAGATAAATTAAGAATAAATATAAAATAATAAAAAATATTTTTTTAAATATTTTTCTATAGGTTATTAGACTGATAGAAACTTATAAAAATTATAAAAATAATTATTTGGGTTTATTTAGTAATTATGTAGAATTAAAATTGTTTTGTGAATACATTAAGGGTAAAAACAAAAATAAATACAAAAATATAATAAAAACGTTTTCTTAAATTTTTCTACTAATCTATATGATTAACTAAGACTATAAAAATTATGTATGTAATTTTTAGATATTTAATTTATTATTTAGACATTTTTGAATAATGTTCGATTAATAAAACACGATTATTTTTGAAGTAATTTAGTTATTTATTTAAAGGTAATTATATTTAATATATATAAGACATACTAAGGTATAATAACTAAATATTAAATAATACTTAGGTTATATTATCACATATATAATTATTAAGTACATTAATAATTCGTTGTGTGTATACACCTAAAGTGAAGGTTAATCAAAGATAATGTATAATTCATGTAAACTTCATCGCTACTCACGGTCGTAAGTGAATGATGTCTAGGTTGTCATTTATGGGTAAGCTTGTGGATCTCGAATGCCATGACTTAGATTCTGGTCAAGAGTCCTGGGCCCCCGGTTACATCTGGTCATTCCTGACTTATTTTATAGCAACGAAGTTTGAGTAAAGTTGTACAACGTTTTGCTAAAGATTAACCCGAACTTTCTAAAATTGGAAAATTACTATAAGAGAAAACTTTCCATAAATAGTAACCTTCCGAGAATGGAAATTCTTTAGTGAACCATTACTATCAATATAGTACTATATACTATTGTCTATTAGGCAATGTCTGATCATACGTTCTATCTCTAGGTTGAGATCTCGGTCACGTCCTTCCGTTCAATTCTTTCGTGGAATACTCTTTTGTGCTACTAAGGTGAACTTCATAGCCCCACTTTTTACTGTTTCATAACTGTTTTATAACTTTTGGGGTGAGACACATGCTTGCTTTATAACTGTTTTACGCTTAGACACAAGTACTAAATTGTTAACTATGCTGTTATGCTTTGATTCATGCTAAATCCCTACCGTAATATCGTCAATTGCTACGTTTAAATGCAAACTTAATTATTGTGAGTAGGCCTATTGAGAGTAACGTCTCTAACCATTCGACCGTTGGTCTTTGGTTACATAATAATGATTCCACGACACTGACAGTACAAGGTGTCATAGGGTAAATTGTTTAGTAGCGATATTACAAACTGCAGCAACACTTTTAGATTGATATATCTATATTGATCAACTTTAAACTAAATCTTGCGGTCTAAAACTTTGGATATTATTTATAAACCTATGAATTTCACTCAACCTTTTTGGTTGACACTTTAAGCATGTTTTGTCTCAGGTGATGATTGAGCTAGCTGCTACTTGCTACTAGATGATTGATGTATGCTTTGCTGCTTGCATGGAGTCCATCATTCATATTTATCATTTTGTTTAAGACATTTTCCATTTACTGTACTCTTATGATGTAAAACTTTGAATAATGCTTCCGCTGTTTATTTAATAAATATAACGTCTCATTTAGAGTCGTTCTCGCTTATACAACTGTGTTATGATATGATTGGTCACAATTACCCCTGGTCCATTTTGGGGGTGTGACAGATTGGTATCAGAGCATGTTTGTTATAGAGAACCAGGATTGCATTTTATGTGTGCCTTATGTGCTAGTTAGGGTACCTTAGCAATCTTTAGGACTATAACCTTTCCTGCCTTAGTTTTAAGTGCTTTTCCTTTATATCTTACCTCGTGCTTTTATGTCATCCTTAGAATCATTCTAGTTCTCTTTCCTTCTTTCTTTTAGGATGTCTAACCATAATCCGATCATCATCTCTGACTCCGAAACTGAAGGATCAGTCAAACGTAATCCGATCATCATCTCTGATTCTGAAACTGAAGGATCAGGCAACTCACCAACTTACGCACCTGCTACTCCACTTGCATCACCAGTTTATGTTCCGACTACACCGCCTGCACCACCAGTCTATATGCCCGCTACTCCACCATATTCACCACCTGCTGGAGAATCTCAAATTGATGCTGACTATGATGGGGATGATGATGAAGAAGAAATCATGGAGGAAATCATTGAAGAAGAAGAATCAGAACCCGAGAAAGAGTCTGAGCCCACTGTTGTCTTAGCTCCCTCTCAGAAGAGGAAGGAACCTGAGACACCTATTGTTGAAACCCCTAGTCCCTCCAAGAGACTTAAACACAACTAACTTAGTTATTAAAAAAAAAAAAAAAGTCAAGTGTTTTTCATATAAAAGGCTTTGCCTACTCATCGTTTTCTGTGTAATAAGGATAATTTATCCATTCGTTATTAATAAAAGTCAAGTGTTTGTTTTTAAAAATTTTGTCTTATCTCACCATATCTATATGTGTGTGTTGTGTGATTATTATGAATCATAATTGCAAACTTATATTTATAGCACCATTACTCTTCAATTAATACTTTATTTATGTATTGAAGAAAATGACTAGTGGTGCGCAAACAAATGACAACAACACTATTCCCAACATCACTCTCTCTGCCGAGCAATTTCAGATACTTTTAGCTGCCGCCCAGGGCAACCACAGCAATGGCAACAACGGTCAACAGAATCTCCCCAAAACTTGTTCATACAAGGATTTCTCAAATTGCAAACCTCCAAGCTATAAAGGAACTGAGGGACCGGTTGAACTAACCCGGTGGTTCGAAAAACTTGAGTCTATTTTCAGGATGTGCAATTGTGCCGATGTTGATCGCGTTAAGTTTGCTACAGGATCTTTATCTGGCGGTGCATTGACTTGGTGGACCGTATACTCTCAAACTGTGGGACTTGATGCTGCAAATGCCATCCCATGGACTGTCCTAAAAAGAATGATGACGGACAAGTATTGTCCAAGAAATCAGGTCCAGAAAATGGAAAGTGAGTTCTGGGAACTCAAGGTAAAGGGTACTGACATTGAGGCTTATACCAACCGTTTCTTAGAGTTGGTTACATTGTGCCCTGACATGGTACCTACGGAACACAAGAAGATTGAACGTTATGTAGAAGGTCTGCCTGATGAGATTCAGGGTAATGTGATTGCTGCTGGTAAAGAGACCGTCGATGGTGTGATATTGATGGCTCAAAATTTGGTAATGGCGAAAAGAAGGAAGCTCGCCACTAATAAGCAAACCGAAGTAAAAGCTGCTGATAATAAAAGGAAGTTTGAGCCTGCTCAGAGTTCGGGTCAGCGTTCAAACAAAAGGGTTAGTGATGCTACAAAAAATGGTTATATTGGAACAAAGCCGTTATGTAATCGTTGTGATAAGCATCATCATGGGAGGTGCACTGTTGAGTGCAGTAGGTGTAAGAAGATTGGCCATTTAGCCAAGAACTGTAAGGTTGTGCTGCCTGCAACCAACACTCCAGCTGCAAAGACTGATCCAACCGTGCCTACTTATTACGGTTGTGGGGAAGTTGGGCATTTCAGAAACCAGTGCCCTAAGAACAAGACTGCAACAGCGGGTAATGCTAAGGGTAGAGCATTTGTCATGACTACCGAAGAGGCCCGTGAAGAAGATGAAGTTATAACGGGTACGTTCCTTGTTAACAATTGCTATGCTACTGTTTTATTCGATTCCGGTGCTGATAGAAGTTATGTGTCTACCGAATTTTGTGCCTTATTCACTGAAAAACCACAAGCCTTAGAAATCAAGCGCCTTGTAGAAGTAGCAAACGGTAAGGTTATGAAAGTAGATAATATTTATAAAAATTGTGATCTGATTCTAGCTGACAAAAACTTTAAGATCAACTTACTGCCAGTCGAATTAGGAAGCTTTGATGTAGTTGTAGGGATGGATTGGCTAACCCCGTTAAGAGCTGCAATCATGTGTTATGATAAAACCATTAATATTCCTCTTGAGAATGGTGAAACCCTAATCATACAAGGAGAAAAGAGTGGTTCTAAACTTAATATCATCTCTTGTATAAAAACCCGTAAATACCTGATGAAGGGGTATCAAGCCATCTTAGCTAATGTTAAGAAAGTTGAACCGGAAGAGAAACGAATTGAAGATGTTCCGGTGGTTAGAGAATTTCCTGAAGTTTTTCCTGAAGAACTCCCTGGTCTCCCACCTCAAAGACAAGTCAGGTTTCAAATCGATCTAACTCCCGGTGCTGCACCTATTGCAAAGGCACCATATCGACTAGCTCCATCCGAAATGAAAGAATTATCCATCCAACTACAAGAACTCTTAGAAAAAGGATTCATTCGTCCTAGCTCATCTCCATGGGGAGCACCTATTCTTTTTGTTAAGAAGAAAGATGGCACGTTGAGAATGTGTATTGATTACCGAGAACTCAACAAGTTAACTATCAAGAACCGTTATCCACTTCCGCGTATTGATGACCTATTTGACCAACTGCAAGGGTCAAGTATCTATTCGAAGATTGATCTTAGGTCAGGGTATCATCAGTTGAGAGTCAAGGAAACTGATGTTCCCAAGACTGCCTTCCGAACTCGTTACGGACATTACGAATTTCTTGTTATGCCTTTTGGTTTAACAAACGCACCAGCTGTATTCATGGATCTTATGAACCGTGTATGCAAACCTTATCTTGACAAATTCGTGATTGTTTTCATCGACGATATCTTAATCTATTCCAAGAACAAGCAAGAGCATGAACGACATTTATGTTTGATCTTAGAATTGCTAAAGAATGAACAATTGTATGCCAAGTTCTCCAAATGTGAATTTTGGTTACGAACAGTCCAATTTCTCGGACATGTGGTTAATAGTAAAGGAATACATGTCGATCCAGCAAAAATCACTGCTATTCAGAACTGGGAAGCGCCTAAGAATGCGAAGCATATTCGCCAATTTTTGGGACTTGCTGGTTATTACCGAAGATTTATCGAAGGATTTTCTATTCTGGCGAAACCTCTTACTAAGTTAACTCATAAAGGGAAGAAGTTTGAATGGTCTAAAGAACAAGAATCTGCGTTTAAGATTTTAAAGGAGAAATTGACCACAACCCCGATTCTATCTTTACCTGAAGGAGACGAGGATTTCATAGTTTATTGTGATGCCTCGAATCAAGGTTTCGGTTGTGTATTGATGCAACGTCAAAAAGTTATTGCATACGCATCTAGACAACTTAAGAAACATGAGAAGAATTATACCACACATGACCTGGAGTTAGGAGCTGTGGTATTCGCTTTGAAGATATGGAGACATTACCTTTACGGAATTAAATTCACAGTGTTTACCGATCATAAAAGTCTTCAACATATCTTCGATCAGAAACAACTAAACATGAGGCAACGGCGATGGGTTGAACTACTAAACGACTATGATTGTGAGATTAAGTACCATTCCGGTAAGGGAAATGTTGTTGCTGATGCTCTCAGTCGAAAGGAGCGTAATAAACCTATTCGAGTCCGTGCTTTGAACATGGTTATTCAGACTAATCTTACAACTCGAATCCGTGAAGCACAACTTGAAGCATTGAAGGAAGAAAATGTTCAACTCGAGGGACTAAAAGGTATTGAAAAGCAACTTGAACTCAAGGGAAATGGAACACGGTATTTTAATAACCGAATCTGGGTCCCAACCTTTGGAAATCTTCGAGAACTAGTCTTGGATGAAGCACATAAGACTAGGTATTCTATTCACCCAGGCTCTAGTAAAATGTATCATGATGTGAAAGAGTTTTATTGGTGGCCTAATCTGAAATCTGATATTGCTGAGTATGTGAGCAAGTGTCTTACTTGTTTGAAAGTTAAGGCCGAGCATCAAAAGCCATCAGGTTTACTTCAACAGCCAGATATTCCGCAGTGGAAGTGGGAATGTATCACTATGGACTTTATTACTAAATTGCCCAAGACTTCTAGTGGCAATGATACTATTTGGGTCATAGTGGATCGCCTTACTAAATCTGCACACTTTTTACCGATCAAGGAAACTGATAAGATGGAGAAATTGTCACAACTTTACATCAAAGAGATTGTCTCACGACATGGAGTCCCTATTTCTATCATTTCTGATCGTGATAGTCGATTCACTTCTAGATTCTGGAAAACTTTACAATCTGCTCTTGGAACTAAACTCGACATGAGTACCGCTTATCATCCGAAAACTGATGGCCAAACTGAACGAACCATTCAAACATTTGAAGATATGCTTCGTGCTTGTGTTATCGACTTCGGCAAAGGTTGGGACAGACATCTGCCCTTGGCTGAATTTTCTTACAACAATAGTTACCACTCAAGTATTAAGGTTGCACCTTTTGAAGCCTTATACGGACGAAAATGTAGATCACCCCTATGTTGGGATGAACTAGAGGACAGACAATTGACTGGTCCTGAAATCATACATGAAACTACCGAAAAGATCGTACAGATTAAGAAACGATTGGAAACTTCCCGCAGCCGACAGAAGAGCTATGCTGATAAACGTCGAAAGGATTTGGAATTCCAAGTTGGTGATAAAGTCATGTTGAAAGTATCCCCTTGGAAAGGCGTCATTCGTTTTGGTAAACGAAGCAAACTAAGTCCGCGTTTTGTTGGACCTTTCAAGATTACTGAGAGAATTGGTCCCGTGGCGTATCGATTAGAACTACCTGCTGAGCTTAGTAGAGTACACGACGTATTTCACATCTCGAACCTGAAAAAGTGTCTTGCTGATGACCCACTTGTTATTCCTTTGGATGATCTCCGCATTGATGATAAAATGCACTTCATCGAAGAACCTATTGAAGTTATGGATCGTGAGATTAAACGCTTGAGACAAAGCAACGAGTATACCTGGGAACGCGAAGACCAAATGAAACGGAAATATCCCCACCTTTTCTCAACCGCCGATGCATCCAAGAAGTCTACTTGAAACTTCGGGACGAAGTTTTGTTTAACGGGGAGGTACTATAACAACCCTCACATTTTCATACTTGAATTGACTAATTTGCCTATAGGGTTGTTATCCATACGTAATATATAATTAAATTCGACGTTGATCAAATATTTATTTTTAGTCGACGCGTTCTGTTAACTAAAGTTTACACTAATTATATAAAATAACTTTAGTTAATATTAATTCGTATTATATTTAAAACTATATGTAACATAATTATTAATTAAATGATAAGTTATTTTAATCATTATATATATTTTTAGCTTATAAAAAAAATAAAAATAAAAAGAAATAAGATTTTTTTTTATAAATTAAATAATGAGCCCATGAATTTTGACTAAATATTTTCATAAACAAAAACTTATTAAAAACATTTTTAACATGTTTTTATTATTTTGTCAAAATTGGCACCTTTATTTTATTATTTTTTTTCTTTTCACCAACCATTTTTTACCTATAAATACATGGCTCCTCATTCATTTTTTCTTGCCAAACACAAAAACATAAGTTATTCTCTCAAAACCTTGAAGAAAATTTGAGGTACTTTCTATTTTTATTAAATTTTTTCAATATTGTCATTTATATTTATATTTATTGTATATTCTTTGTAAAATTCAAAATTAATTATGTTTATATGTTATAATTAGTATTATAAGTGTTATGATGCATAAAAATAATTTTGATAATTTATGTAATATTATTTATAATTAAATACGAATTATGTAGTGTTTAAACGTAAAAACAATGTAAAATTCGTAATAAATACTTTTAACCAAAAATAAAATATATATAATTTTTTTCTGAGTTTTTAAAACTTATATAGATCTGAAAAAATTATAAAAATAATTACTTGGGTCAAATTGGTATTTATTATATAATTAAACTCTATTATTATGTAATTCGAAGATAAATTAAGAATAAATATAAAATAATAAAAAATATTTTTTTAAATATTTTTCTACAGGTTATTATACTGATATAAACTTATAAAAATTATAAAAATAATTATTTGGGTTTATTTAGTAATTATGTAGAATTAAAATTATTTTGTGAATACATTAAGGGTAAAAACAAAAATAAATACAAAAATATAATAAAAACGTTTTCTTAAATTTTTCTACTAATCTATATGATTAACTAAGACTATAAAAATTATGTATGTAATTTTTAGATATTTAATTTATTATTTAGACATTTTTGAATAATGTTCGATTAATAAAACACGATTATTTTTGAAGTAATTTAGTTATTTATTTAAAGGTAATTATATTTAATATATATAAGACATACTAAGGTATAATAACTAAATATTAAATAATACTTAGGTTATATTATCACATATATAATTATTAAGTACATTAATAATTCGTTGTGTGTATACACCTAAAGTGAAGGTTAATCAAAGATAATGTATAATTCATGTAAACTTCATCGCTACTCACGGTCGTAAGTGAATGATGTCTAGGTTGCCATTTATGGGTAAGCTTGTGGATCTCGAATGCCATGACTTAGATTCTGGTCAAGAGTCCTGGGCCCCCGGTTACATCTGGTCATTCCTGACTTATTTTATAGCAACGAAGTTTGAGTAAAGTTGTACAACGTTTTGCTAAAGATTAACCCGAACTTTCTAAAATTGGAAAATTACTATAAGAGAAAACTTTCCATAAATAGTAACCTTCCGAGAATGGAAATTCTTTAGTGAACCATTACTATCAATATAGTACTATATACTATTGTCTATTAGGCAATGTCTGATCATACGTTCTATCTCTAGGTTGAGATCTCGGTCACGTCCTTCCGTTCAATTCTTTCGTGGAATACTCTTTTGTGCTACTAAGGTGAACTTCATAGCCCCACTTTTTACTGTTTCATAACTGTTTTATAACTTTTGGGGTGAGACACATGCTTGCTTTATAACTGTTTTACGCTTAGACACAAGTACTAAATTGTTAACTATGCTGTCATGCTTTGATTCATGCTAAATCCCTACCGTAATATCGTCAATTGCTACGTTTAAATGCAAACTTAATTATTGTGAGTATGCCTATTGAGAGTAACGTCTCTAACCATTCGACCGTTGGTCTTTGGTTACATAATAATGATTCCACGACACTGACAGTACAAGGTGTCATAGGGTAAATTGTTTAGTAGCGATATTACAAACTGCAGCAACACTTTTAGATTGATATATCTATATTGATCAACTTTAAACTAAATCTTGCGGTCTAAAACTTTGGATATTATTTATAAACCTATGAATTTCACTCAACCTTTTTGGTTGACACTTTAAGCGTGTTTTGTCTCAGGTGATGATTGAGCTAGCTGCTACTTGCTACTAGATGATTGATGTATGCTTTGCTGCTTGCATGGAGTCCATCATTCATATTTATCATTTTGTTTAAGACATTTTCCATTTACTGTACTCTTATGATGTAAAACTTTGAATAATGCTTCCGCTGTTTATTTAATAAATAAAACGTCTCAATTAGAGTCGTTCTCGCTTATACAACTGTGTTATGATATGATTGGTCACAATTATCCCTGGTCCATTTTGGGGGTGTGACACATTGGGCCCCTTTTGAGCGACGGGGGCGGCACTTCTAAAATCGTTGGCCACATGACCACTCCTTTGGCACCGGTGGTAAAATGATTTATCACATTCACCATAGTGATGTTTGTGGCATTTGTTGCAAAAAGGTTTATTTCCTCCATAACTTTTCTTGGCGTCGGAGGTGAAAGGCTTTTTGGTGAAGTTGTTGTTGTAGTTGCTTGATGGAGTGGCTTCCTATTTTCTTTTGTTGCTACCCGACTTATCCTTGGCTTTAGGTGCCGGTACTACGATTTCGTCCATCGTTTCTATTAATTTGCGGGCCATGTTCAAAGCTTCTTGATGATTAGTGGGTTTGGATGACATTACCCCATGTTTGATGCTCTTTGGAAGACCATCCATGTAAAGTTCAACCCTTGAAGACTCGGGGTTCACAAGGTTTGGGCACATCAAGGCTAATTCAGAAAATCATTGATTATAAGCCTTGAGATCGTTTCCGACCGCTTTTAAAGTTCTTAGCTCTTATTCGAGCTTTCGGGTTTCTTCACGAGGGAAATATTCGATGATCATCTTTTCCCTTAAATCGGCCCAAGAGAGGGCGTGGGCTTCATCGGTACCCACCTTTTGTACATAGGTGTTCCACCAAGTGAGAGCGACACCAGCGAAAGTGTGAGTGGAGTACTTGACCTTGTCTTGGTACCGACAACCGCTTATGCTAAAGACGGCTTCCGTTTGCTTAAACCATCGGGTGAGCACAACCGGTCCCCCGGTTCCATCGAAGGTGTGAGGTTTGCACCCCATGAAAGCTTTATAGGAGCATCCCTCGTTTGAGTTACCGGCTCCATTGTTGTTGTTGTTGTTATTGTGGTTGTTGTTATTGTTGTTGTTGTTGGATGAGTGACCGGCCATGGCCGGATCCACGACGGTGGCTATCATTCGTTGTAGAGCTTGTTCGGGTGTTTCATGGTGTGGTACACGTCGAGGAGGCATTGTTCCTTCAAAACACAAGAATATCGTTGATTAGTATTCTCAATAATACTAACTGTGATATGGAATGAGGATAAAAAGAAATTTTTTTTTCTTGACTCGCCTTAAATTCTTTATGTCATAATGTTGGAACATTCATATGAGTCACCGTAATATAATCCCGAAAATTATATTACCCTAATTCATATGTGCATTCGACATTATTTCACAAAGTCAAGGTGGCTTGCCAATCAAATTAAACAACGTGAGATTAAGATGGAATATAAGTTAGATATGAATAGAAGAGTTCGAGTATAAATGCACAAGTAGTCAAGTAATTCCTACTTCAAGTCTATATGCCGGTTGTAGTCTAGACTCACTAATGTACCCTACGACTCGGGGTTGACACCAATGAACTCTAAATTCCTACAACCAACGCTCTGATACCATCTGTAGCGACCCGACAAAATTGTCATTGACGGCACCGTCTACTTAGGTCCCGTTACGTGGTCATAAGTCTTTAAAATGACGTTTGACCAAAATATGTCGCATTCATTTCAAATGTAAAAGTGTTTCAAGTTACAAAGGTAGTTCCACGACTAGTTACATTATAATGTTTAACGTACAATTGAAACCTATGCGACACAATTTTGAAAGTAATCCAAAAGATGATCCATGTATGCATATATACTCGACAACCAAGCAAGTATCAAAAAGAGTACGGAAGCATGTATCACATAGCGTTTAAGGACCTGAGAAAACATATAGAAAACTGTCAACGAAAAACGTTGGTGAAATCATAGGTGTATTAGTAACGTTGTTTTTGAACCACAAGATTTAATATAGTTGATTATCCAAATCGTTTGTATTCCAAAAGTATGTTCGCGAGCACCCAATTATCAAGACTTAACTGTTTTGTACCCTGTTACGTAGTGTTAGAACATACACTATACTCGAAAATATATTTCATCCGCTAACGGTAGCGAACCGTCTGAATGAGGCTCGTCAAGCCCATGTGATCACATAATATAAGTTCTCGTTTACACCCTGCAAGTGTAACAAATGATAATTGAATTGAGGCTTTTTGTTCAAACTCGCACGTGGAATGTTTGTTTTCGTACTTGTGTTCAAAGCATAAAAGTATGATACGTATATGTTTCTCATCCCATAGTTTAAAAGTAAAAGTTGTTGAAAAGGTGGGACTATGATCTCACCTTGGTTGCACGAAAAGTAAATGTACTTCACAAAGTAACGTGTGCAAAAACGAATGCTAGTCTTGACCTAAACAAATAGGTTCGTATCATTATCAGTGAATACGGTTGATCAAAGTGTTCAATTAGTACTATGGCTCGTTACGACTCGATTAATATAGCAGGTGAGTCACATTGTCAAGTTTCATGAAAGGTACAAGTATAAAAGCATGTTAGAACGATTGCACAAACATTTGGTTAAGTTTGATTAAAAGTCAACCTTGGGTCGGGTCAAAGTCAACAAAAAGTCAACACATTCAGGTCGGGTCCTGAATTATTTTTCTGAGGTTTTTAATCATATATAAGCATGTTAGAACAAGTTACATGTGAATCGAAGGTGCGTAGCATAACATACATTTTTTGTAAAAGTGCAAGCTTGATCGGAACCCAAACACGGCAAATGCCGCACCGCGACCAAAGAGTGCCGTGCCGTGGCAATCAACGTGAACTGATGCCTGGTCTGTTTCAATTGTCCAAGTCCCAAACCAAATTTCATTTAAACACAAAACACAAACCGTAAACTCTTACGACACGTATCTTATATCGTTGGAAAGGTAATTTGACAAGGAACACAACTAAACACGTTTCAACAATCAAAAACATCATTTGAAAATAATCAAATTTCCAAATTAAATGATCAATTAATGCTCATCATGAATGCTTCAATTTCATAAATACACAATTATGATTCGGGAATTAAATGCACACATATGATACGCCGTTTCGTAGATAATTACGCATACAATGCAACTAAACATTTACAAACAACATTGCATACCATTTGGTGCATCAAAAATCCATTTTACTTCTATCAAACCCCAACTCAAAGTCACAATTTTTGCAATTAAGTTTATGGAGTCTTTCCAAGTTAACCTACACATCAAATTGGAGCTAGTGATACTAGTAACACAATTAAAACATGCACTTATAACATTTAACAACATTCAAGCAACTAAATCACCAAATCAAACACACCAAAATTTAAGTTCATGCTAGTTGCTTAAAATAACAAGATCGAGCATACAAATCACATAATCATGCTAGACTTGAGCCATAGACACTACTTAACACTTCTTATAAGTCAAACACATCAAGAACACAAAATCTAATGTTTTTAGAAAGTTACCCAAATGAGATGTAATCGGTATGGATTTGAAGAGGAAGACGCAAGGATTCCGAATATGTAATTTATTTGGATTGATGCTTGCTCGATTTGAATTAGATGATGATTCTTTGTTTTGGGTTTTGAGAGAAAAATGTGAAAGTATTAAAGAAAATGGAAATGAAATGGATAAAGAAAAGAGGTGGGTGTTGACTAGTCCATCTAGTCATATCTTTGAGCAATTGGTGAAACTAGTCCCTCGAGTTCGGTTGCGGGTGCGTGAATTACCTAAACGAGATAATTTAGAAATGCATATTAACGGAAGGTGTTATAATTATATAACGGACTTTAGAATAATTAAACGAAAAGTAAATGGAAAAAGGCGAGATGTTACAGGTTGGTCCCTTGATTAACAACATGAGTATTGTACGGGGTGAATACAATTCTTTTTGATTATCATAACAGTTTAAGCAAATTAGTATTCATGCAAGTAAATTGGATAAGTGTCAAAGGTAATTTTCAACGGTTATTCTTTATTGATATAAATCACAAAGAATCACAACTATCCTTGGCAGAATGATAGTTGGTTGATACAGATTCACCTAAGTTATAGCTATTGAGGTTATCTAAAGCTATTACACGTTTGGACTCTAAATAAATAAAACCCACACTACTAGTTGTTACAATAGTGAATACTTCTATTTATATTAGTAATATTAACCGTGTAATTGTTCTATTGTCCACTGGTACATAGGATGTCTGTACTTGTGGGACAACTGCATCAGAGAGCGTGCTCTCTTCTTTCCTCTTTGGTAGCTATTTGCAGGAACACCCCAATTCATTTTGGCACCACTATTTGATTAAACAAACATAATGTTGTGTTCCCTAGGCGTTGACAAAGAATAACACATGTCTGCACATGCGTTAAACTTCTGCATTCCCACGTGGTCTTGTAAGGTCACTTATCAGCCACCGACGCGTATCCTTTTCTGTTCAACTTTGTCTTCGACTTCTGTAGAATAGTACAATTGATGTAGACCACTCAGGAAGCCCCTATGCTTGTAATGAAGCATAGTTGTCTTGTGTAGTAGGCTGCTTACCAGCTATGCTGGTTCTTCTATGATGAGTCACTTGATATTCTTGAAATGCTGGGTACACATCCTGTGCTAATTGAAGAATACTATCTACCTTGTGCTGGTAGACTAGGCAGCAAACTAAACACTCGACATAGCAATATATGTTGTCTATACATAAACAAAACTGTGCTAGCTGCACATAACATTCTAGTGAACATATCTGCTGTTTTGTCATAATTAAATCCTTAATTGCTTTGGGGACTCAACAATCTCCCCTTATTTGATGATGACAAAACTTATGACATAAAGAGTAAAACACTAAAGCCAGTACGAAAGGACCTAAAGAAAATAGGCAGTAAAATTTGCCCCTTTTTAGTTTATTTTGGGATCTTTTGCTGAGTTATCTATATAAATTGATATAATTTTTTAAGATAAACTCATTTTACATTCATTACAACAGATATATACAAAATTTACAAGACAGTATAATGAATCATGAAATAACAAAAGATACATTTTTAACATAAGAAGACTATCTATCTATCTTTATCCTTCTCTTTTTCTTCAGTAGATAGCTCTTCTTCTTTGACTTTCAAGGCTGCCCAGGCTTCAGGGAATAGTACAGGTAATTCTGCAGGATCAAATATTGGTATTTGAGGAGGTAGAATTATGGGATCTCTTCTGTGTGGGCCAACACCAATAGATTTCTTTCTTTTAGGCTTTTGAGCTAGAACTTCTTCTACTTTCACTACTGGTGCATTCCCATACTTGACTGCTTTATCAAAAACTTCTTGTAGTTTAGGTTTTAGTGTATCTATGAGAGCACTTTTACCTTTACCAATGAAGTACTGCAGTATCTCCATCCACTCACTGAATCTAAAGGCTCTTAGATTAGTGTAATCCACCCTCTCATAGACATCATTGTCCCTGCTGACACTGAAGGACCTTCTTGTACCTTTATGAACTTTGATGATTTTACCAGGATTAGATCTTCTGGTCGTCACATCAACATACTTACTCCCGAAGAAATGATCAGATAGCTCTTTTGTTCTTTCAGTTTCTATAGGAGCTTCAGTAGGTACCTTCTTACCAGATTCCAGTTTATCCAAGGCCTTGTCCTGATCTTTGACTATAGCTTTTATTAACTTGAGAGATGCAGCCTCTTGTTTTCTGTCAGCAGCCAGTTTAGCTTCTTCTTTCCTAAGCCTCAGCCTTTCAGCATACTCATCATCATCCCTTCTTTGTTGTTCAAGTTGAATACTTGTAATGTATTCATTTACTGTGATGTTCAGGGATTTTGTTGTTTCAATCAATTGCCTGCCTTCATCAGTTGTCAAGGCATTGCAATATTGCTCTAAGTCCATACCGAGTTGCAAAGCCTCATAGAAGAGGGCTTTCTCCTCATCATTGTAGAGTGTCTGACCACTATTTGTCAAATACATACTAATATCAATGGTGAAATCCATGGCATCGATGTAGAATTGCTGGTTAAGAGGATGATACCACATTCTGATTTGGCGTATTCTTTCTGCCCTCCCTGCTGCTTGCATGTTCAGCAAATCTGCAACAGAGATTTCATGTCTATAAGCCTCCCTTTCTTCTGAATTCATCTTTCTAATATCAGGCTTTATTTTTACAGCCGAGTCATCTTCCCAAGTGGTATGTTTATCATTTGGTTTTGGGGAAGATGGAGGACATACAAAAGGTGATTCTACTGTGCCAGAAGGACCAACTGGTTCATAAAAGTGAAGATTACCTACTGTCCTATCAAAATAAGCAAGTGATTCTGCTGGTAGTGGTGATTGGACAAAAGTTGAGTTGTCACTACCCCAGACAGTATAATTAGAAGCAACAATAGAATCGTTATCAGTATTAACTCCCAGCTCATCTTCCTTTGCTGGGTCTTCAATTCTTCTTTCACCCAGCAGCACACTTCTGGCTGGGCCTTCTATCACAGCACTCCTTGCTGTGTCTTCAGTACCAACTGACTGATTAGTATCAGCTGGTACAACTGCCACAGTACCTTCACCAGCTGTGTCAAATAAGGGCTCTTTTCTTAGGGGCTGGTTTTCCCCTAGAGGCAGATTTTACCCTTTGTTTATCAATAGGATTGGTTTCAGCTAGTGGTTGGGTACAGCTGGTGGTTCTTGTGTAGATATTGGTTCTTGTGGAGGCAGTAGGGGAGTTATTGCAAGATACTCCCCCTCATCAGTAGACAGATCTGTCTCTACTGGCTTCTCTTTAACATCATCAAGGTTGATGATCTCTACTGGCTGTTATGGTGCAGTTGGCTGAGTAGAAGGTGTAAGTTGAGAAGACTGGCTGGTTTTCATCATACCATCCAGCCATTTCATAAACACATCAACTCTTTCTCCCCCTGACCTATTAGAATCCAAATACCTTTGCATCTCTTCAGGTGTCATCTTCTTGATTCTCTCTACTCACTGAGCATACAGATTTGCCTTCTTTCTATCATACTTCACCATGATCTTAGCATTTCTTTTTAAAGCATCTTTCTTGTATTGATTAATGCTGAGTAATTCATTGTGAATTTCAAGCTTTTCAAGGTTGAGGCTTCTCCTATCCTCAATTCTATATCTTTTTCGTGTAGCATAGGCCTCAAATCTAGCATTGAAGGCATCATTCAAGTCCTGCTTTCTCTTCTGGTGCTTCTCCATTTTACTTTTCATCTTTCTTTCAATGGTTTGAGAGACAACAAAGGATTCAGCCAAAGCCAGTTCAGAGACATCACTGGGCTTACTGCCAGAATCAATGTCATCTACAGATGTGGCAGGCATACTGGGTTGAGATTCACCAGTAGCCTTGACACCTACTTCAGTATGAGCGTTGTTGGGCTTATGGCTAGTATTACCTTAATTAGTACCATCACCACCATCATCACCATCTCTCCTTTGCTGTTTAGGAGCTTTCTCATGTTCATGCTCCCCCTCAGATTGTTTTCTCTTCTTATGTCTTCTGGATTTCTTCTCCCCCTTTTTGTCATCAGCAGGGGCAGAAGTAGAGCCAGGGAGAATACTTACAACAAAATCGTTGTCTGATTCAGGAACTGAGTATGCAAAGTTGTTCCATTCAGCATCAGCAGGAGATAGATGAGCACCAGGGTCCACACCATATTGTGTAAGACACATGTTTGAAGTTCGGAATTCATTCCTAGCAACACCCATGGCCATTTGATTTACACTGGCTCTAACATCAGCTTGAAGAGTAGCCATGCGTTACATTGTGTCAACCATAGTAACATAAGCAGAAGCAGGAATCATGGTAGCCATCTGCTGTTCCTGTAACTCCAATCTCTCTTCCAACAACCTGTTTTCTTCATTCAGAAATCTGTCCCTTTGATTGGTAGCATCCAGTTCTGCTTGAAGTCAGGTGATATGGTCAGTATATTCATTGTGGGAGATGATTCGCTGCTTAAGCTGATCTTCTTCTTCATAATGGCGACGAATGGCATCAACTATTAGATCTGCAAAGGCAGTAACTTGACGCATCTGTGTTTCAATAACAGAAGTGGTAATACAACCAGCTCGTCGAATAGCTTTAGCCATGCAATCAACTAGAGTTTCCCTGATGGTCTTGGTGATATCAGGTGTGATTCTGACAACGGTCCTATAAACAGCCAGAGTAGACAACCCAGCTATGTCGAAAGCATCAGCTCTACTAGTAGAGGGTTATTCAATAGTAGCAATAATGGGAGTACTTCTGTGAGGTGGTAGAGGTGGAAGGTCAGAATATGACTCATCACCATGATCACCATCATTTTTACCTTCACCCGAAGGTTTAAAACCACTGGTAACCTTCATAGCATCATCATTTGCATCATCATCAAGATCCACTGGTTTATCCTTGGAGCCAGTCACATTATCATGAATGACTGGCTCTTCCTTACCAACACCTTTATCAGCATCACCATCAGATGAAGAAGATGATGAGGGAGAAGCCGATGAATCAGAAGGTACTGGCGAATCCAGAAAATTCTACATGACAAACTTACCAGTATCTGGATCATGGACAAACTTGAAAGGCCTCCATGTACCAGGCCATGGGGAAGCAGCAGGAGCCATACCAAAGACATGGTAGTATGGCTGTTTGTTAATGTTCTCAAGTGTAGCCAGCCTCTCATAAACTTCTTCTATGGCTGGCTGGTCCAACTATGATAGTAGTTAAGTTAGCTCCTCATCAGGTAGTTTGTTGGCCTCAACAAGAGCAGTTTATAGATCAGTAGTCAGTTGGTCCACTAGATGAGCAACTGTAGGAGTAATGGGTACTCCCTTGAAAATAGGTTTAGGAACAACCTCTTCTGGATCGGGTACCTGGAAAACATACTTAAGCTTTTTAGTAGAAACTTCAGCCTTATAAGATGCAACAGTGGCAGTAGCAGGGGTACCAGCATCCATTTGTGGTTCTTGAGAACCAGTAGCAATAGGTGACCGTGCAGAAGATGGAGTGACGGTATCTGCATCACCTTGAAAGAAGGTATCCAGTGTTGTATCAGAAATATTAAGATTACCAGCAGCATCCAAGGTGATGAATTCTCTGGATTCAGTAGCAGCAACATCCAGAATACCAATAGAACTAGTAAGATCGGAATCGAGAACCTCCTTAAGAACGTTATCAATAACCTCTTCAAGAATAGGAGGAGGTTCAGCAATCATCTTATCAACAACTTCAGAATCAGCAGTTGGGGTAGTAATGTTGGGGATAACAGGAGGAGTAACAGAATCATCAACAATAACACTCTCCTCATGAACAATGTAAGTACAGCTGTGACTCTGTTGACTCATTGGAAAAATATGATGACTCAGATAGTGTAAGAGTTTTAGCTAATTTTGATTTATTAGTGTGACTCTTATCATGATCCAAGTTATAAGTGGACTGAGCAGTAGCATGAGCTGGTTCAACACGATGAGGACCCAGCTCAAGTCTGCTTTTGGGGTGAAGTATGTTCTCTGTTGGTTGTACTATCAGCAGATGATATTTTTTGAAGTACAATTTTGAAAAATGTGGAAGTGTCTAGTTAGAAAAGTATGGGTTGCTACTTCTCTTAACGCTGGTTTTAAAACCAATCAGCTTAGCAACATTTAACTCAGCAGATAATATGTTTTGAATTATGTTAGTTATTTCTACTGTTTGGTCTAGAGACATACCAGGTTTCATAGCAGCATCCTTTTCAAGAGCAGCAGTTGAGACTGGTGCAACCTCCCCTGTGGCATGCTTGGAGCCAGCTTTAGTGCATTTAGATTTTCCTGTTACCAAGAAATAGATGTTCAGCGGCTTCCAATACTAGAAGTGGGTAGTCAGTATATAATACTAGGGCTGATCTTTATTATCAGAGAGCACTAGATTCTAATATAACTACTGTTTTACCAGTATCTGCGATGGTGGATGTTCTAGTTATGGTAGCTGGCTATTTCTTGCATGTTGCCGGCTTGCTCTGAGGTCCCTTCACCTCAGCTAGTGCACTACCATAGGCAGTCGATTGGGTGGATCCACTTCGAGCAGCAAGATACTCAAGCATTTCTGGCGTCAATTCAGCATATGGAGCAACAGGTTTTGCTTTTGTCATACCCCCTTGCTTCAAAGGCAGGTCGATTGAAAAATCAGTAAGTTGCCTGTAGGCATCACCCAACTCATTTTCAAAAACAAGGCTCAAAAACCTTGGAATTGGGATCAAGTGTGTTCGTTTTGGTGCAAGAACCATTTCCCTTAGCCTTAAGTAGATTTCAGCAGCATAGTCAATGTTTCTATTGAACAGCAACTCATGACCTATCTTATGTGACGACCCAGAAATTTTCGACCAAATTTAAACTTAATCTTTATATAAGTTCGACACAATAAGCAAAGTCTGTAATGTTGAGTCTCAACAATTTTGAACTGTTTCATATATTCAATTGACCTTCGACTATTTTCGACGATTCACGAACAACTATTTGTAAATAGATATGTGTATATATATAAATGATAAGTAGATGTATAATTTGAAATATTAAATGTTGTTGCTATGAAATATGATATTATAATAATTACTATTTAAAAACATATCTATGTATAAATAAAAATATATTAAAAATAAATATTAAACAACTGTAATACTCGTTTGATGTTTCGATCGATATTAAGTAAGTTAAAATTCGAACTTATATGATTTTAAAATAAATGGTGATCCGAAAATAAGTTCTATAAATTTTAGACTTACTAAAAATGTATTTTGGATCTAGTTATTAAATTTTAACACTTTTTATATTTTACCCAGAGTTGAGCGGGACAGTTGATGTAATTTTTATTTAATAAATTAATGATCGAATTTTATACCATAATGACCAAAATAAATAAATATAGTTAATTTAAGAATTTGGAATTTTTCTGTGTACATTTATCCGCCACTAATTATCAATGGAGTACGAAATAATAGTCCGTAAAAACTATCGGTAGAAAATTTTTTTTAAAAAAAAGAGCTTGGCTGCTATATTCTTGTTACACGTTATTATCAACTTTACAAATTTTGAATATATCAACTAGTAGTTTGTTTGTTGTTGATGTTAACATATTTAACTTGTATATACATAATATATATGAAGAATAGAAACCACTTGTGAATCTAGTCCTTGAATTAAGATGATAAAGTAGATTACACTGTTCCTTCTTTCATGATAATACTATGTGATTTTTTTTATTCTAGTCACTTTTTGTGTTTTGATTTTCTCCATCAAATCATACGGATATATTTCTATATATATACATATAGAATTTGATTGAAGACCCACACTACCAATTCTCTTCATCTTTTGCTTTGGCAACTATCACCAACTCATCTTTATTTGATCACAAAACCATCACCTTCCTCACTAAACAACCACTCTAAATACCACTACCCCGGAGACCACATCCGCTATTACCATTCACCACATCAACAACCAGTTACAACCACCATCTTCTCTCTATATATATATATAAATACATACGCCATCACCACCCTAAACCCACTCGAACACCAACACAAAACCATCACCCTCACCAGACATGTTATTGTTTCATTATTATTATTATTATTATTTTTTTGGTTCCTAGTTCATATCACACAAACAGACCCAAGCAAAGATCACCTAGTTGTTTGCTTCTAGCCTTCAGTTCAAACCACATCACCATTAGTCCTACTACCTACATCATAACATAAAGATCCCACCTTGCATTTTCCGTTACGACAACCAAACAAATGACCCAATTGAACCTAGTCACAATCATGATCACATCCGTTTTCAGCTATTTATTTTAACCGAACCAGAAACTCATCAGAGTTCCTCTTCGTTATCACCACAACTTGTTTATAGGTCGTGACTTAGAAAGACTAGCGCATTAACCCAGAAACATAACCATCGACAACTATTACTCTCATCAAGCATCACCATCGTCTACAATCATCTCCTTCTTCTAAACACCAACCGGCTACCCTATTAACCTCACCATCGACACCCTTGTTACCCCAAACAGATCACCACCCGTTATTTTATTGCTTCTATACCCATTATGTCTCCATCGTAAACAACCTTGTCACCCTTACACCCTCAAACCCATTAAAGAAAATGTTGCTGCTACTTCTGTTTTCCTATTTCAAATCGAACACTATAAACCAAAACAAATCATCCATGATCAACCTGCAATCTCCTAAATCTCTTCCACTACAACTATTCGATCAATATTCTACTGCCGTATAACAGCTACTTGTGCTACCAGGTTTCTGTTATTTTTCTTCTTGATTATTCGATCAACAAATAACCATTGTTGTTGTAATACTTTTTCACTGCCGAGTAACAATAATAGTGTTATTATAGATGATGATGTACTCCGTGACTTTTACTCCTAGTGGACTATTATTTAAGTTCTGGTCGTTGATTAGTGAAGTTGGTTTGGTAAGATGGGTACCATCTCAGGCCCACATATTTACTTACAAGAGCCACTCATTTATGTGTGGTGTACCACTATATTTTCACAAGTTACAACAACTATGCATATGGTGTGATGTGCTCTTTTGGACTGCATGTGTACGTTGGTGGATGCGTGTCAAACTATTAGCCAGAAGGTGTATATATATTTTGTATGTAGTTGTAATACTATAACATGGACTGCTATGTTTCGAGTTCATATATGGGCTGAAACCCAACTTTGATTTGTTTACAAAATTGATGATAATTACACGATATGATATTGAGATGATAAGAAGATGAGATGATCATGATGGAGATGATGCAATGATAAGGATACTAAACGATGATGTATGATGTCGATAGGGATGTTAGATGATAGCCGGATTATGATGATGTTACATGATTATGATGGTGATTATGTAATGTATAGGCTCGATAATGATGATGACTGAATGATCGATGATGCATTATGATGATCATACGATGATGACGTGTTACAGTGAAAGGATGATGATGAATTTATGATAAATAGTTTTGCACTTGTTAAATAATTATACACGCTAGTTTACACCAAAACAAACTGATGGTTCACGGGTTGAGGGTGTGTTCGTTGAGCGAGAGGTCGCGGGTTCGAATCTGGGCAGTGGCGTTTATTTTTAAATGCTTGTTTCTTCAAAGGTTGTATTTTATTATTATTATTATTATTATTATTATTATTATTATTATTATTATTATTATTATTATTATTATTATTATTATTATTATCATTGTTTTAGTAATATTAAAATAAACAAATGGTAATTATATAAAAATATATTTGTACATATATCCTAACTATATTAGTATTACATATTGATTTAAATAAAATGTTATTATTATAAAATATTAACTAAGTTATATATAATAGATAAATACCTTTTAATATAATCATATATATATATAATTATCTAAAATATATAAAATAGGTATAATTAAACTATTTATTAACATAACATACAAATTATAAAATATATTAATATTAATATATCTAAAACTTGTTTAATTATTATTATATGTGTTAATATATATATATAAATGATATAGGTTCGTGAATCCAAGGCCAACCCTATACTTGTTCAATGTTGTCATATGTATTTTTACTACAAAATACAGTATGGAGAGTTCATTTGCTCCCTTTTTACTCATTACATTTTTGGGCTGAGAATACATGCAAATGCTTTATTAACTGTTTTACAATATTTATATGCGTGAGTTCATTTGATTCCCTTTTACTCTTTACATTTTTGGGACTGAGAATACATGCGCTGTTTTTTACAACTGCTTTATTAAATTCATTTGAAATATATTTTGAACTGCAAATACATGAAATGCTTTTATAAATATTTGACGAGATAGACACAAGCAAAACATTCCTCGAATGAATTATTATGCAGACAGAAGTTCTGCGGATTATTATTGAATTATGTGGATATGATAATTGCCACCATTGAATTATGTGGACATGATAATTACCACCATTGAATTATGTGGACATGATAATTGCCACCATTGAATTATGTGGACATGATAATTGCCACCAATTGAAGTGAATATTATATATCGAGAGAATGATTTTTTACACAGGTTATGTGTACGATATTTTGTACACGAGATATGTGTACGGTTACAAAGATTTGTTAAAATAGTTTCGTACACGAGAAAGGTGTACTGTATTTAAAAGATATCGCATGTACATTACAGGTGGGTATAGGATTCGGGCCCATTTGTACCATGTAGGATTTAAATCTTGTGGTCTATCAAAATGATGAATTTTATTGTTTTATGATAAACTTATGAACTCACCAACCTTTTGGTTGACACTTGAAAGCATGTTTATTCTCATGTACGAAAGAAATCTTCTGCTATGCATTTACTCATTCTAGAGACATTACATAGAGTCGTTCATGGCATATAGACGTTAGTTCATCGCGATGGTACCAGATGTTATTGTATTCGTTCAGGAAGATTTTGGACGGGGTATGACATGTGGTATCAGAGCGATGGTCTTAGCGAACCAGGTCTTGCATTAGTGTGTCTAACTGATAGTTGTTTAGATGTCTTAGTGAGTCTGGACTTCGACCGTGTCTGCATGTCAAAAGTTTTGCTTATCATTTTTAGTCGAAAATCATCTTCTTATCATCCTTAGGAAATTACCTGCTTATCATTCTTCGTCTAGACATGTCTTACTGCCTCTATTGCATAGACAGTGTATAGATAAATTCATATCTTAGCGTATCTGTTATTGTTACCTTTGCCTGATAGCTTCCGTAGATTCCTCTGTAACTTATGGGATTTTAGTATTATATATGCATATGTAAATTATGTATTGCAGGGTACTAAGCTACATCCTAATCTATTCCTTATCAAAAATCCTTCATCTGATCGTACGAGATGAGTCCCTCAACCAGTTCGAGTCCCTTAGATTCCGATAACTATTCCGATAGTTATTCCGACAACTATTCCGACATAGAGTTTCACTCGAGCTCCGAAAGCAGTGTCACCGGAATGAATCAACCAATCAGTCATCCCCAATTCATCTGATGGTTTCATAGTCGACTAAATCAATGGAGACGAGAAGAAGGCGATCCTTTCCACTCACCAACCTGCACTCTTGGTGAAGAACCTGAAGCACTTACCGGCGAATCTGTTCGTAACACCATTTTCTCTCTCATTTCCAGAGTATCTCGCCACGACTATATCACAAATCAGATTCAAAACCTTATTCATTCGCTCGTTCATACCGACAATCATCTCGGAGTAATAAAGTCAATGAGTTTCGTGCCCGAGTTGTAGCCTTGGAAAATATGGTGCAAAATGTACCAGCTTCAACAACATCAAAGACATCAACTGTACCACCAGCAACAACACAAACCACAACAACACACGCCTCAACATCACAATCGGTACCCCGAGCATAATCATCGTTCTACATGACGTTCTGCATCATTTATCTTCGTTCAACATGGCGAATATGTAATCTCTAATGTTTTAGAGATTATATATTCTTGTTCTAATGTAAATCAAATGAGTTTAATATCATATTAACTCATTAAATCCATGATTGCATCTGAAGAAAATATATATACAAGTATATTTTCATAAAGATTGTAATTAAAAATTCTTTCGTACAAACTGTTAATGGTGAAAATATTTTTAACGGGTTGGTAATACCCGAGGAATATTTAGATTTCACTTTAATAAGTTACACTGTACATTCGACGAAGCTGATTCAACAGTCATTTACTATCCTACTTACAACCACCGATATACGTATCCGTTCACCGCAGAATAACCATTTTCATTCAATTTCATATTTGGATTTTGACCTATCAGAATCCAACAAGTGGCATAATGAAGAAAACATTTGACGAAATAAAAATTTAATAGAAACAAACAAATTAACTACGGAAAATTTTGTTAAGAATCTACGCTAACTGTTCCAGCTAACTATTCCTAGCTAACTGATTACATTTTATTTATCGCAGTTTGTTTATCGCAATTTAATTATCGCACTTTATTTATCGTCATTTATTTTCTGTTATTTATTTTACGCACTTTAAATGTCGGTACACGTATACAAGGTTTTGACATATCATATCGACGCATCTATATATATTATTTGGAATCACCATAGACACTATATATGCAGTAATGATCGAGTTCTCTATACAGGGTTGAGGTTGATTCTAAAATAATATATATACTTTGAGTTGTGATCGAGTCTGAGACATGTACACGGGTCACGATATGTATTAATTAATTCGAATATTATATATTAAACTATATATGAATTATTGAACTGTCAACTGTGGACTATCGACTGTGGACTAATAACATTGGACAATTAAAATGAATTAAAATATTGATTATAACATATGAAACTAAACAATTCTTCAAGTTTGCCACTTGATTTCATCTTAAACCTCATTTGTATCTTGACGATTACAATCTGCGTTCAAACCTTTAATGATTCTTGAAAACACCCCAATCGAAAGGATGAACCGACCGCACTTTACCTACGGAAGACAAGATTGATGCATATAGTTATGCACCTGAAAAAAAAAAAAACTGAGCAAACGTTTAAAACGTAGCTATGCTAATTCCTTAGTGTTATTATTACCCAAAATAACTTTGCAATCCCTTTCCAAATTAGCAAATTTTGTCACAGCTCCAGCAAGTTAACTTTGACTTTTCGTTCGAAACAACCTTATTATAACCTTGATTTATATGTGTGCTCTTTTATTGTTACCGGGGAACCTTTTATTATATTCCACCATATTACCAGCAGATGTACCAGCAACCTCGTCGTTCCTTGGTTTAAATCTCTCCGACAAATCACTAAATTTATCTATTGAAGTCTCATCATGTACTCATCCGCATCTTGTAACAAGAATTTCCATACCAATTACCGGGAATCAGCAAATCTATATTGTGAGGCTCGCAACATTTCCACATCGATAGTTATATGTATCCATATAAGATTTATCTCTTAGAACTATGATCTTCCATTCTAAAATTCTGAAAAGCACCTAGTCTACGAATCAATACTCTGAATTTTGAAAATGCTGATGAAGCAGCAAAAACCGTAAACGAACTTAATCATCGGAAGTTTGATGATAAAGAATAGTATGTTGGAAAAGCTCAGAAAAGTTGGAACTGGAAAGCTGATTGAGCAAACTACGAAGGAGTCTCTGAACAAAACACAAGGACTAAACTTGTACATTAAGAATCATGATGATTCTATTTCTGATAAAATCTTTAGCGAATACCTTGCTTTTGACTCCAAACTCTTGCGAACAAATTTTCTTCACCATCCTTCGATATTAGAAATTCCAAGATATCATCGTATCTTTCATTATAAATATCCTCCATATTTCTGAAAATATTCTCATAACTATTCTTATCTGAAATCATTAATCTCTTCGTACTATCAGTGTTACAGAATATAGAAACTGTTAGTTTCTATATTCTGTAAACTTTCAAGCTTAAAATATGAATGTTATTGAAGTAATGTTGGGAATAGATGCATGAGTTAGTATAATATAATGACACTTGATCAACGTGATTATATTACAGTAAGTCATGCTGAGTTTCTAATGGGACGTGATGATTCACAGATCATAACGTCATCATGTGCCATGTTACATAACTCTTTCATTCTGCTTAACTTCTGAACATATCAAGAAAATATATTCCTAATAGTTCTATTCTCAGTGATTCAGGTAATTTGACAAAACAAATCGTGCTACTACCTTTCCTTTCTACCTTGTATATTATGATAATTCGAAACTCCATACCTATGAATTTTTGACCATTACTTGCGAAAAGTAAACAAAAGCATGAAGCTCCGAAATAGAAAGGGGGTATAAATCGCAGCAAATAAGAGAGCGCATTAACTGTGGATGACAATAATTATAGGAGACAGAAGCAGGGACATTGAAATATAAGGGAAGATATAAAATTCAACAACAACGCAGAAATTACAATCCATGGATATTAATACGAATAGAAATATAAAGACACGGTATAATTAACAATAGTATCACCCCAAAGTAATAGTAGAAGTAAACAGATTCTTCTGATGGAAGGTTGAAAAGAAAGATGACAGAAATAATAATTAGGAAAATATTAGGAATTAGAACTGGACTAAGCGTTTTCACAATCTTTTGGATGTATGAACTAAGAAAGAAAGTATAGGAATGGTGAGAATAATGGAACGGATGAGTTTAATTTATAATGGAAATATCAGACATAGTAATTGAGGCAGATCATCGCATTTAATTATAGAGATCTTAATTTCCTTATTTGCCGAAGAATCAAATCTTTTAGATTTCGAAGATTTTCTTTTAAATCCCTTGAATTACGGAATTCAATCGAGACAACATCAAAAGTTAAAACGAACCTTATTTTCCTAAGTTCAAACGTGGCTACGTCAAAAGTTATGATAAATCTTTATTTTCTCATTTCACTCTTCTGTGGTAGCTTCATTCGTACTCTTCGAATAATCGAATCGTTTTATCTATATTAATTAATAATGATAAAACTCTAATTATCAGCTCATATTCGTCATGAAAACATTTTTATTGTTAGCCATGACCACCTCACTCAAATTTCGGGACGAAATTTCTTTAACGGGTAGGTACTGTGACGACCCAGAAATTTTTGACCAAATTTAAACTTAATCTTTATATAAGTTCGACACGATAAGCAAAGTCTGTAATGTTGAGTCTCAACAATTTTGAACTGTTTCATATATTCAATTGACCTTCGACTATTTTCGACGATTCACGAACAACTATTTGTAAATAGATATGTGTATATATATAAATGATAAGTAGATGTATAATTTGAAATATTAAATGTTGTTGTTATGAAATATGATATTATAATAATTACTATTTAAAAACATATCTATGTATAAATACAAATATATTAAAAATAAATATTAAACAACTATAATACTCGTTTGATGTTTCGATCGATATTAAGTAAGTTAAAATTCGAACTTATATGATTTTAAAATAAATGGTGATCCGAAAATAAGTTCTATAAATTTTAGACTTACTAAAAATGTATTTTGGATCTAGTTATTAAATTTTAACACTCTTCATATTTTACCCAGAGTTGAGCGGGACAGTTGATGTAATTTTTATTTAATAAATTAATGATAGAATTTTATACCATAATGACCAAAATAAATAAATATAGTTAATTTAAGAATTTGGAATTTTTCTGTGTACATTTATCCACACTAATTATCTACGGAAGCTGTATTTATTTATTTTCTGTGTACATAATTTTTCTGTGCCCGTCGCAACCCGAGAGATAATCGCCTCTCATAAGCGTATACTAATTAGCAATAACTCTAAACTTATAAAGGACTAATACTTTCAATATGTAGCCGATGTAGGATGGGTTACAAACTCCCCCACTTCAATTCCTGACGTCCTTGTCATGCCGAAATATAATTAATACCCAGGATCCATTCCCCAATAGATGTGCCCGTCACACCCGTGAGCATACCTCAGGAGATACACGAACCGAGTGTTCGTCACACCCTGAGAGGCCTATGGCTCTGATACCAGATGAAACGACCCTCGAATCAGCCCCAAGATATGCACGAGCCGAGTGGCCGTCACACCCCGAGAGACAATCGCCCCTCATAAGCGTAAGCAATGAACTAACAAGGTACCTCCGGGTTTCAACTAAAAATCATGTTGGGAGATACTAATTAGCCACAACTCTAAACTTATAAAGGAGCAATACTTTCAATATGTAGCCGATGTGGGATGCGTTTTCACACACAAACTATTTTAAATTCGAATTTTTCTACTTTTGTTTGTCCTTATTTAAGATTCAAGCAACATAACTTGCATTTTTTCAAATTCTCCACCTTGTACTTAGCTTCACAACACTCCAAACTCGTCATCCCTTCCCCACTAGCGGGCTATCTCCTAAGTTGATTTAAAATCTCACCCAATTTTTTTGCAAACTTCATTCATCTTTATCCATTTAGGGACAAGATGTCTTTGGTACGGATGAATGGTGGATTTCTAGCATTATATTCATCCATAATTATATAAAAATGATGTACCCGGTAATGTCTCGTGTAGGATTCTCAAAAGTCACAATCCAAGTTTGTGCTAACCGCAAATCGTCTTCGGGTTCCCGTAACTCTTGTGACGGACCAACCCTCTTTATTTTAGCCAGTGACGGTTTCGCAATCACCTTGCCTTTTGATTTTGTGAAGGGACTTTTGTGATTAAATGACATCCAATCCTAACCAAAAGCTATGGTGTTGGTGCATAAGTTTGGGGTATAACAACTTGAGGTTTCATTCTTTTGGAGCTCCATTCATCATCATCATCCTCATCATTTACCAACAAGCTTGGAGTAGGTATAAACTCTTTTCTTGCTTGTAGTTTGTAAGTATATTATATAACTTGATCCTAATTGGGATTTAACTTTAAATGGTTAAAGATTAACAAGTTCTAAAATGGTAATTTACATGCTTCCGCTATCTTAATTCTTAAATGGTTTTAAACATTATGAAACTTGTTAAATCCCAACAATGGTATCTAGAGCCGAAGTTGTTGAAATATGCTTCGAAATGGTTATTAAACCCGCTATACATTTTACATTTTATGAACATGCATGCAAGTAAAATGCAAAAAATTTGGGTTTTGGGTGGACATCTATTTTGGCCGAATTTATTGAGTCCCAAAAGTGGGTTTTGGGCTCTTCCATTTGGTTCATATTTGTTGTATGTTGATGTTCACAATCTTAGTCATGACCTTGTGTTTGAATGGTTGCATGTTTGGTTGATTATTTATTATTCATTTGATTTGTAATAATATTTATTCTATTAGTTTGTAATATTATTCATTTGGTTATGTAATTTATTTTATATTTGGCATGTAAAATAGATTAGGTTGTATTTTCATTTTTTAGAGAAAAATGTATTAGGATATATGTTGGTCCCTTGATAACAACATGAGTATTGTGGGGTGGGGGGGGGGAGGTGAATACAATTTCTTTTAATTAACTTAACAGTTAAACACGATTAGTATTCAAACATGTAAATTAAATAGAGTCACAGGTAATTTTCAACGGTTATTCTTTATTGATTGAATCACAAAGAATCACAACTATCCTTGGCGAAATGATAGTTGGATGATACAGATTACCTAGAATATAGCTAAGAGGTAAACTAAAAGCTATTACACGTTTTGACTCTAAATAAATAAACCCACACCACTAGTTGTTACAATAGTGGATACAACAATTTATAGTAGTCCTATTAACCGTGTAATGGTTCTATAGTCCACTGGTACATAGTGAAAGGACCCGTCCTAATCCATCTGGACGAATACATTACATTTGGTTACAGCGCGAGGTACTTGACCTCTATATGATACATTTTACAAACACTGCATTCATTTTTAAAAGACAAACTTTCATTACATCAAAAGTTGACAGCATGCATACCATTTCATAATATATCACAACTATAATTGACTTAATAATAATCTTGATGAACTCAACGACTCGAATGCAACGTCTTTTGAAATATGTCATGAATGACTCCAAGTAATATCTCTAATATGAGCAAATGCACAGCGGAAGATTTCTTTCATACCTGAGAATAAACATGCTTTAAAGTGTCAACCAAAAGGTTGGTGAGTTCATTAGTTTATCATAATCATTCATTTCCATCATTTTAATAGACCACAAGAATTTCATTTCCATTTCTCATAAATATACGTCCCATGCATAGAGATAAAAATCATTCATATGGATTGAACACCTGGTAACCGACATTAACAAGATGCATATAAGAATATCCCCTATCATTCTGGGAAATCCTTCGGACATGATAAAAATGAATTCGAAGTACTAAAGCATCCGGTACTTTGGATGGGGTTCGCTAGGCCCAATAGATCTATCTTTAGGATTCGCATCAATTATTAGATTGGTTTACTAATTCTTAGGCTACCAAGCAAAAGGGGCATATTCGGCTTCGATCATTCAACCATATAATGTAGTTTCGATTACTTGTGTCTATTTCGTAAAATATTTATAAAAATTTCGTATGTATTCTTAGCCCAAAAATATAAAGGGTAAAAAGACAAATGAAACTCACGCATATGAATATTGTAAAAACAGTTAATAAAGCATTTGCATGTATTCTCAGGCCAAAAACGTAAAGAGTAAAAAGGGAGCAAATGAAACTCACCATATTGTATTTTGTAGTAAAAATACATATGACGACATTGAACAAAATGTAGGGTTGGCCTTGGATTCACGAACATATATCAAGTATATATATTAACACGTATAATCATAATCGAACAGACTTACATATTATTAGTGAAATAATTGTTATTTTTTATATGTTTCATTAATAATGTAATTAAATATATTTATTTTTTTATATATTTTAAATAGATAATTAATATTTATTTCAAAAGTATTAATATAGTTATGTTTTATGTCATAAATGTATTTTTATATAGAAAATCTTTATTTGATACATTAGTAATACTATTAATGATAATGCTAGTTTTTAATGGGACCCTTTCCAAGTTCACATAAGTGCAAGTACATACTAGTAGCCGTTGACTATGTATCCAAGTGGGCTGAAGCAAAAGCTTTGCCTACAAATGATGCTAGGGTGGTGGTAAACTTCTTGAAAAATCTCTTCTCACGCTTTGGAATCCCAAAAGCACTCATATCCGACCGAGGAACACATTTTACCAACAACCTTCTTGAAAAGGTGTTGAAGAAGTATGGCGTAACTCATCGTTTCTCTACTTCGTACCACCTGCAAACAAGTGGTCAAGTGGAGAACACGAATCGTGCTTTAAAACGCATACTTGAGAAGACGGTTAATAACAACCCTAAAATCTGGCAACGCAAGTTAGATGACGCGTTGTGGGCTTTTAGGACTGCGTATAAAACACCAATAGGTACCACACCATTTAGACTTGTATACGGTAAAGCGTGTCATCTACCTGTTGAAGTTGAACACAAGGCGTACTGGGCTATGAGAGAATGTAATACTGACCTTGTACAAGCCGGAGAAAATAGGTTATCACAACTTAACGAACTAGATGAATTAAGATTACAAGCCTACGAAAATTCTAAAACATATAAAGAAAAAACTAAAGTATGGCACGATGCACGATTAAAAAAGAAAGAATTTGAGCAAGGGGATAAAGTATTGGTATTCCAATCACGTTTCAAGTTTTCACCTGGTAAACTTAGATCCCGATGGAACGGGCCATATATAATAAAACAGGTTTTTCCATCTGGATATGCAGAGTTGTATGGTAAAGACGACGGAACTTTCAAAGTGAACGGACACAGACTCAAGTTATACTTTGAAGAAATCAATACTACGGAAAGAGACGAAACCACCTTCTACCCTAAGGACAAATAAATTCAGGGTAACTCTAAGGTTTTAAACTCCATTCTCGATTTTTATTCTTATCTTTAAGAGTGGGGTTAGATTGGTCTTTCCCTAGCAGACCCTAAAGAACTAGTCTTCTCCCTCCATTCTACCTTTTTAATTTCTTTTTGTTTTTATTGTGTAATTTCAAGATGCGCAGTCAGTATATCTACAACCATTTCATTTTAAAGTGCGATAAGATTTTACCGAGGGATGTGGTGTTAGATATTAAGAAAAGATGCGATAAGGCGAGGAAAGAAGAAAGACAGAAACTAAATGAGACAAACTATGCAAGAGGAAAATCTAAATCAGCTAAAAGGCGTAGAGCACGTAATTTGGGTAAATGTGTGAAATGTGGAAAACCGACTCATTCCGGAGATTGCCCAAAGAACCAAACGGACTCTAATTACGAGTACGTAACCTTATGCCGAGAAGGGCCTTTAAAATGTGCAGAAGAAAACCTCTTAAACCAGCGAGGTTACGCCTACGAAGCAATGGGGAGCGAAATAATGCGACTCCACTACGAGGCGAGCCAACGAGGCTTCACTCTTTAAATATTTTTCTCGCCAATTGTGTATTTGTGCAAATTTTTTTTTTTTTTTTTGTGTGTAATGTTTTGGTGTGTTTGGTTTGTTTTTGTTTATTGTATGTTCTATTAAAACGGTCTACCATTTAAAAGTGATGAACCTTGAGTTCAATATGTTTTCATTAAAAACGATAAATGTTAAGTGTTACAACTGAATTATCGTTTTTCAAATTGCACGAAATTTCTTATTGGATTCATAAGATATCTGTTAAATAGTAAACCACGAAAAACAAAATAAAAATTTGAAAAAAATTCTTTCTACTAAATTGAAGGTGAAACGCCTTGAGTTTAACTTGTTTCTTTGAAAATGAAAATGTTTAGGTGTCACAACTGAATTTTCATTCTTCAAAATTGCACAGAATTATTTTTTTGTTAAATTCTAAAAGTCTATAGTAGATTGAAAAAAATATACCTTTTTATCAATAACCGTAAAAATATATAACTTGTAAATCTTTGTCGTGGATAATGATAGGTTTGACGACCGAATTTATCTCTACCTAGTCGATAGGAAACAAAGTTTTAAGTTTGAAAATTAGTTGATTTAAGGGTATACAACAAAAATAGAGTGTATTTTAATTCATTTAATTTTTATTTTTCATGTACTTGTTTTTAAAATTAAAAACGTTAATCTTTTTAACACAAAAATAGAGTGTTTTATTTTATTTTAATTTTGTTTTCGAAAAAGATTTAAAACTTTAACTTTTAATGAATTGAATTTTATAAATTTATTTTTAAGATTTATAAACGGATTAAGATCAGGTGTAAAAACCGAATTTCCGTTACAAATATAAATTTTTAATTATACAAAATTGGGGAAAATTGAGAAATTGAAACTGAGGTGTGTTAATTTGGTTGTAATTAGTTGTTTTTGAGTGTTTTGTTAGTAGATAGAACTTGTGAACATGATTTTGATTGCTTGATTGTGTGATTTTTAATTTTAACCTAAATTTGTTAAGTTTTGTCATTTCTATGAATCAAGTATGCGTTTTAATGATGTTAAGGATTATTTAGAAGCTGAGATACGCGCAATGTGATTGAATTGAATTAGATATGCTTAGAAAAATTGCGTGTTTTCACTTATGAATTAGACTTTTTATATGAAACTTGATTTTTGAATTATGATTTTTGGTTTGTTTCTGCTTTGTTTTGAATTATAGAACTAAATCTCCCAAGTTTGTTGAATTAAATTGATTAAGGTGGTGTTGAAAACAAGTTGTTTGTTGAAGTTAAAATCTTTGCTAACATTTACACATCCTATTGGGATGATTTCCTTGTTTTTAAAATGTTATGCAGGGACCAATTAGAATGAGGGCAGTTAACCAACAAGAGGAAGTTACGCCCGAAATGGAACAACAACTCTTGCAACTACACCCGATTCTACATTTCCCTATTGAATTAAGCCAAAGGGTACAAAAAGTTAAGGATTTACTTACTTTGGTAAATCGAACAATCAATCAAGTTTGCATTATTGATTGGACTCCCCTAGGTCCCCCAGTTAATTTAGATACACAGATAAGGAATATTTTAACCCAAAGCTACACGAATGAATTTGGGGTAATTAGGTATTTTAATGACTGGGAGAGATTGTTTCGTTTGACTGCTCCTGTATATAAGGATTTATGTTTAGAATTTTACTCTACTGTTAGGATGAATACCCGCCCCGCAACTGTCCAAGATACTAGTTTCCTACAATTCCGACTGGGTGGGGTTGATAGAGTAATGTCCCTAGGCGACATAACTATGGCCTTAGGGATTTATGAGGGTGATGATATGATTGCTCCAGGTTTTTGGGAATTTATATTTACAGGAGCTAGGTATTCAGGAGATTATGATTCTGTCAGCGTCTGGCGATCTTTTTCCGGAAGGAATTCATATACAGCAGGCCGAGAATCATACCTTAAGATCCAAGATATTCGATATCGATTAATTCATAAATTTATAACGAACACGATTAACCAAAGGGCATTCCTCACTACAGATAAGATTAATTATGTCGACCTTTGGTATTTGGATGCTATTAGAGATAGGGAAACTAATATTAGTATACCCTATGGAGTGGCCTACTTTTTGGCCAATATAGGTAAGGGTACTCGAGGAGACAGTGACATATCGGGGGGTCACTATATCACGTGTTTGGCATCCTGGTTCAATATATACCCGAATGACTTCGCACCTCCAATCCAACCGATAAATCAACAGGTTCGCACCTTAGGATTAGATGTGTATAGGACAGCTAAGGCCATACGTGTGAGGGCTGGGGTGATTAGTTTAAGGCCACAGGAAGTTGCGCCTCAGGAACCCATGGAAGAGGATGACGAACCCGAGAGGGAAGCCAGGAGGAGACGACGAGATACAGATCAGGCTAGCTCGTCTCATACAGGTACTTCTGATTTTGATATGCTCCAAAACTCATTTAACTCATTGAGTTTGGATGTACGTAACTCTTATCAAAACTGGGGAGTGAGATCAGAAGATCAATACACTGCTTTATCTCGGCAATTAGGGGACATTAGGCATACCCAGCTAGATCAATATAATATGCTGTCCAACATCCGATATGATCAGAGGGGAATGGGAAATCAATTAGAGTGGGCGCACCAACAGGCATATCTATACGCGTCTAACCCACAAGCTTACGCACCCTCAGCCTTTCCATCATATCCCCCATGGCAATCACCCGATGACCCTCTACCTCCACCCTATGACCATAACGCCGCCATAGCCGCGAGTCAGGATGCATATAGGCGTTTCTACGAGGAACAACGCCTAAACGAGCAACGGCAGCGACAGCAACAGGAGGAGGGCGAACGAGGAGGACCATTTTGGAGCCCATTTGACTAGTTCTATTCTTTTAATCTTTTTTATTTTTATGGTGTGTAATAACATAATTGAATGGTGTGTATTGATATTTTTTTATACTTCTTATGTTTTATTATATATTAGTAAGAAATTAGTATGGGGTAATATTGTTTTGTACGATTGAAGTACAACCCCATGTTTTGTGTGCTTTTACATGGTTTTGACAGGTACAGAAGAAAATGCAATTAGACGAAATGAAACATCGAATTACATTGTGATACAAACGTTGGATAAAATCATAGGTAAAACAATTTGAAAATCCAAATCGGTTAACAAAGGAAGTTCCAAATATTCTGCACTTTTTGTCCTCTCAAATTTATACATTATTATCTGCTTTTATGTAATGAGGGCATTACATAATCCTAAGTATGGGTTGGGAATATATAAATTCTCGAGAACTTATAAGTTATTGGTTTTTATGAAAATTTGAAAATCTTTAAACAAATATAACAAATAAATTTTTAAGGTAACTACGAGCAATTAAAGATCAGGTGTCAAAAACCGAAATTGTTGTCTCAATACATTAAAAACGCATAAGTTTATTTGTTTAAAACCTATAAAAGAAAACCAAGTATAACAAGAATTTATAAAACCTTATGTTGAGAACCATATATCACATGTTTCTATGAAGTTATTGCAGATATCATTGCTTTGGAACGTATAAACCTGAATATTCCATTATCACGAGTTATAGAGGATGAATCAAGTCCATCCCGTAAGGAAGTAAAGTCTTCCAAATTGACACACTTGCTAACTTATGTTAGAAGATGTAGTCCAGAACAGCTGTAGGTTGACGAAAAATCTTGAAAAGTCATCCCTAAAATCGGCTGGAAATCCACCTAACCTCAGCATCAAACAGGGTTTTTGGTGGTCAGACTTATCCTAACCATGAGAAGGATATGTCTCGTACAATGGGGGGGCACAATGCAAATTAGCTTTTAAGACTAATGAATCTAATCCCCAGATGGATGATCTCCGTAAAGATTAACCGCATCTATGTTTGACCGCGGTCAACATACATATGCCATAACAAATTGAGGTGTGCAAACTCATGGTTCACCGATGATATTTGGACACGATATAATTTTGTTCTAAAACTTATGCTATTTTATGAATTATATTTGTGTAAAACCATTTTTTGGACATTCGGCTTCAAGTTCCATGATACTACAATCATGGGGGCGAATAGCTTGCTAATCGCCGACTGAGACTTCAGTTTTCAGTTACCCTCAACCGGAATTTGAGGTTAAAACCGGAAAACGTGTCTAGTGTAAAAACTAGCCTGACATTTTATAAAATCATAAAACGTTTTCACAAGGTCCAATTTTCCCTAAGGATCCAAATTTTTAAACCCTAATCACGAGTTTCATGTTTGTTTCTGTTGTCAGAATTTCGTTTCGTGTGGTGTGCGTGTGATCCAATAAATACTGTGTTGTGTAATATATTTCATATAGCGTGTGTTTCATTTCGTGTAGTGTGTGTTGTGTAATATATAATGTTCTAACTCTGTTAAAAGATGTAATTGCTTGAGGACAAGCAACGTTCTAGTGTGGGGTATTTTGATATTGCTCTAAACATACATATTATTCGACGCAATATCACTTATATTTCATAGGTTTTTATCATCTACAAAGACATTCAATGCGCATTTCACGAGAAAAACGACAAAAGTGGATAAGAGCTTACTATTTAAAGATTCGACGATAAAACGATAGTTTTAACCAGATTTATATCAAGAAACGGTTATCCGAATGAAAGTACAAGATAAATGAAGAAAAGAGTTCAAATGTAAAGTGCCAAGTCAGTACACGTTAATACGAGGTCAACAAAGAACAACTGAAAAAGAAAAATGAAAAAAATTTCTGTTTACTCTTACACGAATCGTGTAGTGGTACACGAATCGTGTATAATATTTGTGCTTACACGAATCGTGTAGCCATACACGAATCGTGTAATGTTAGGCCAGTTTACTGTTCCAGTTTCCAGAAGGTGGCGGCTACTTTATGTTTTAAAAACAATTCTTTTTAAGTGGAGCTGCAGTAATGGACGAACTTTTGTCTCAACATTCAGCAAATGGACAAGCTTTTTGACTCAACTATACCTAATATTTCAAGCATAAATATGGAGTACGTTCAGAAGATCAAGGGAGATATATTACAACACACACAGAGAATACACAAGTTTACATAATAATTACTATAGTTAAAATATATTGTCAATTTTATTACGCTGTAAAAATAGTTTCAATTATTAAGGGAGTATTGTTCGTGATAAAGGGTGTTATTGTACGCGTGAAAGGGGTGTTATTATTGTAATTTTTCTACCGTTTGAAGTTAATGCAAGTGAAGATATTTTAGTAAGTTTACTCTGTTAAAATTAGCGTTGTTATTATGTTTGCATATCTATATTTTTATGTCTACCTTAGTGTAATGGATAGCTAAATTTCCCTAGTGTTTGTTTAAATGTAGAGCCCCTAGTGAAATGGATTGTTACCATTAGTAAAAGTTAAAAATGTAACTTTAGTATTTTTAATATTGAGCCTAGTTAAAAGAACCATTTTTATGTAATTAGGTATTTAACCCTTGCCACTTAATTTAGTAAATTTAAATAACGAAAGTTGTTTTTATTTATATAAATTAAGCTTCAACATTAAAAATGATCTAGACGAATTTATGGATAAATTATTGACACCAATTTAGAAATAAACTTCGGTGGTTTGGGTGATATCAATAAAATTATATGACAGTGAAATTGTAAAAAGGGAAACCGTTATAATTTGGGTATTGGCGAAGGTCAAAACTAGGCTAGGTCTCAATTTAAATACTTGGGGAATAGTAGCTTTCTAAAAAGAATCCGATGAAAATTAGATTTTATTTAGTTAAGTTGTAACCTTATGTTTATTCGAGAGAAAAATGTAAAGTTTGATACTAGAACATTTTAATAGGGCGTAAAACTTAAAACAATCCATGGACCTAGGGGTGACACAATTAAGTAAACACTCCCTTTTATCTTATTTATATTTGTTATAAAAGTATTATTATTATTATTTACGATTTATCATTTTAAAATATTAGAAAAATACATAAAAACATTTAATTTTCGTAACAGTTAAGTTGTCACATATTTTTACACGTACACGAATCGTGTATCATCACACGAATCGTGTAAGGCTAAAACGCGGCTACAGTACAGCTAGGTTAAAATTAGGGTTTTTGTTATTTAATTATATCTATATTTAGGTTATTAGTTATTTTAGTTATTTTAATTAAGTTAATTAGTTAAAGTTATTTAAAATACTTAAAATACATGTTTTAATCCTAAAATTAGTATTACTTATTATAGGTTTATAAATTGTAATTAGTTTATAATTAGTAAATTAATTAAATTCCTTTTAATTTGTATTAGTTTTACTAAAAATGCATTTTAGTTAATTTAAATAAGTTTCTATTGTAATTGCTCAAAACAAAATTCTAAATATATAGTTTCATTAAAAATTACTATTTTACTAATTACCATTTAGTAACATAATTAATGCATCATAATTAGTTTATTTTCATTTAGTTCCTTTTTAAGTTAATTTTTGTAATCTTGTAATTTTATTTAGTAAATTAGTTTTAGTTATTTTCTTTTACTGTTATTTTACAATTGCCTAATCCAAAACCCCCTTTAATTAAGTTTGACATCAAAGACTATTAAAAACCATTAAACACTCCATCTCCCTGTGGAACGAATCGGATTTACCAACAAACTAAACTATACGGATAGGACTAGTTGCCTATATATATGTGTGAAATCAACCTGAAATCAATAAAATACCACATATACAATAAATCAATTCGTGTAACAAAACAACTCAAATCCGTTCATAAATAAAGGTTACGTTTCCGCACATCAACTTTTTGGCGCCGCTGCCGGGGAGTTGGCAGTTAAATAAATAGATAATTTTTCTGATTCGTAGTAGTAGTTGGATTTGTACGTGGACCGGGTTGTTGGATCACCAATTTTATTGGTCAATAGAAGGATCCTGCCCCTCTGCTGCATCTTTTGGCTATTCAAAACGTGGGCAAAATCAGAAGAAAAATCTGTTGTTTAAGGGTTTTTATCATTGTTTTTATGTTATTCGATCCTCTCGAGGAAATTCATTTCCAAGAAAGTTCAAAGTTTTTGAATAAATCCTTTAATTCTTTGTACAATTTCCCAAATTGTATGATCCGTTCAATCCTAAACTCGTTAAACTTAATCCGGAACCTCAAAGAATTAATAAAGGACAAAAACAACAAAAAGAAATAGGAAGTACTAGTAATTTTAAAACACCGAAAAACACTAAAAAAAGAGAAACAAATAGGTAACCCTAGATAAACCTTTAGTGAAGTGATCTCATAATAGAAATTAATGTATGAACTTACGTTCCTCCAACGCTGAATTAACTCCTTCACATCCTGAACCCGAAAGGAAATTCCACGAACGTTTAAGAGCTCAAGAAGTAGAATCTCTTGCTAAAAATTTAGAGTCACTTTTCTTAGAATCCGACTCTGAATCAATAATTCAACCAATCATAGAGCCGATTATTAAAGAAGAAGAAGAAATGGCTGATACAAATCAAACGATGGAAGCATTAATGAAGGCCACAAGAAAAGGTCAAGGCCACGCAATCATCCAACCCACGATGAGTGATGGCTTTGAAATAAAAGGTCAATTTTTACACATGGTAACTAATACATGTCAATTCGGTGGAGCCCCAAATGAGGATGCTAACGAGCATCTTCGTAAGTTTGTAAGCATTTGCAAGGTTTTCAAAATCAAAGATGTCACCGATGAAGTTGCATGTTTAAAAATCTTTCCATGGTCCTTAAAAGATGATGCAAGAGATTGGCTAGACTCATTACCAGAAGGTTATATTGAAAACTGGAATGATATGATGGATAAATTTTTGTCAGAATTCTTTCCTGCTTCAAAAGCAGCAAAATTACAAAGTGACATAAATCACTTTAAACAAAAGCCTAATGAAACTCTTTATGAAGCTTGGACCCGATTCAATAAAATGCTTCGAATATGTCCTCAACACGGGTTGAATACATTCCAAAAGGTCCAAATATTCTATAAAGGAGTCAATGTGACAACTAGAAAAGATATAGATGTTGCAGCCGGAGGTTCGATCATGAAGAAAACACCTGAAGACGCTCACACAATCATTGCTGATTTAGCTTCCCATTCCCATAATTGGCATCAAGAAATAGAATTCTCTAGATCATCAAATGTTGCTAGTATTGAAAGCAATGATGAAATTGCTTCTTTAAAAGTTCAAATAGCGAATCAAGCAAGGCAAATCGAGAAAGTAACATCAAGCAAGGCAAATCGAGAAAGTAACCAAGGAAATGCATGCTATCAGAGTAGGATGTGAACTGTGCCAAGGTCCCCATCTTACTAGAGATTGTGATCAAAGTACAATGGAAGAACAAGCAAATTTCTTAGGTTACTTACGAAAAGGTGAAATGAATTTCAGTGATTTTCCAGCTATAGAAGCAAACAACCGAAAATATCCTCCTATAAACAGCTATCAAATAGGAGGACCTTCAGGATCAAATAATAATAACTATCAAAATAATAATAACTATCAAGGAGGAAATCCAGGTTACCAAAATAACCGGAATTTCCCAAATCAAAATCAAAGAAATCCGCCACCAGGTTATAATAACCGAAATCAACCTCAACGAAATTATCAAAATAATTTCCAACACAATCAACCACAACCATTAGCAATTATGCAACCTCAACCTGAGAGGAAATCTGGTTTAGAAGATCTCTTAAGAGATTTTATGGTTAAGCACGAGCAAAATGCAGAGCTCCAAACTCAGCAAATCCGAAATCAACAAGCCACAATACAAAACTTAGAAAGGGATGTTGGAAGGATATCACAGTTACTATCAGAGAGACCACCAGGTACTCTCCCCTCAAATACTCAAGTGAATCCCAACAACCCCCAAACAAGGAACGAGCATGTAAATGCTATAACTACTAGAAGTGGTTTAACTACTAAACCGGAGACTCTTAAGTCCCCGGAAGTTCCTTTATCTCCTTCTGTTTTACAAATACCGGTTGATGAAAATGAGCAAGTTGATAAAGAACAAGAGAAAGATGATCCACCTGAGGTCATACCAAAGAAAAGTGAAGAACCACCAGTAAAGGTGCATAAGGAACCTATTCCTTACCCGAAAGCATTAAAGAAAGACAGACTCGCAAGGCGGTATGAGAAATTTGCGGACATGATTAAGCAAATTAGCATTAACATGCCACTCGCGGAGGTTCTTAGGGATATGCCCAATTACGGGAAGTTTTTAAAGGATCTCATATCCTCGAAGGGTAAATACCACGACGTTTCTGCCACATTCCTCCATGAGGAATGTTCGGCCATCTTAAAGAAACAAAATGTACCTCCAAAATTAAGAGACCCTGGTAGTTTTATCATACCATGTATGATGGGTGATTCGGTAGTGTACGATGCACTAGCCGACCTAGGTGCAAGTGTTAACTTAATGCCTTACTCGTTATATTTAAAACTTGACTTAGGAGACTTAAAACCAACCCGGATGGGTATTCGATTAGCAAACCAATCATTTGATACTCCCATAGGTATAGCCGAGGATATACTTGTAAAAGTTGGCTCACTTATCTTTCCCGTCAACTTTGTTATTCTAGAAATGCAAGAGGACACAAAAGTTCCTATCATTTTAGGACGTCCTTTCCTAAACACTGCAGATGCTATCATTAATGTCCAAAAAGAACAATTGAGTCTAGGTGTGGGAAACGAGAGAATAATTTGTCACATTGACAAAGCCATGAAAAGACCCATTTCTACCGATGACTCTTGTTTTCAAATTGATGTTATAGATCTTTGTGTCGAGAATGAATTGAAGGAGCTACTTGAAATTGATATCCCGGGGTTAGCCCCGGTAAGTGAGAATGAATACTTCAATATTGATAAAGATTTTGATGAGTTGATGAAGGTGGTCACGGATGACGAGACCATAATAGAAGAAATTCCCATGGAAGAGGAATCGTTTGAGGAAATCAAAAATGAAGATAGATTTCGTATAAAAAATTCCTTAGAAGAACCACCCGTACTAGAGCTTAAAGAGCTACCCAAACACTTGGAGTATGCTTATCTCGAAGGTACATCTAAATTACCAGTAATTATTGCTTCACATCTTTCAGATAATGAGAAGGATAAGCTAATTTCTGTATTAAAAACCCATAAAAAGGCTATAGCCTGGAAAACAACCGACATTCCGGGAATAAACCCGTCTTATTGTACACATAAAATTCTCCTTGAGAATGACTACAAACCCGTAGTACAAAGACAACGCAGGCTAAATCCCAACATGAAAGAGGTTGTTAAAAAGGAGGTCGTCAAGCTTCTTGACGCCGGGTTAATCTACCCCATCTCCGATAGTCCATGGGTTAGTCCAGTACAAGTAGTACCCAAAAAGGGGGGTACAACCGTTATATTAAATGAAAAGGACGAACTCGTCCCAACTAGAACAGTTACCGGCTGGAGAGTCTGTATTGATTATAGACGTCTAAATGATGCCACAAGAAAGGATCATTTCCCGTTACCTTTTATTGATCAAATGCTTGAACGATTAGCGGGAAAAGAATATTATTGCTTTTTAGACGGTTTCTCCGGTTACTTCCAAATTCCAATTGATCCCAACGACCAAGAAAAGACCACATTCACTTGTCCTTTCGGTACCTTTGCCTATCGCCGCATGCCGTTTGGTTTATGCAATGCACCCGGAACCTTTCAAAGGTGCATGATGGCAATCTTTGATGATATGGTAGAGGATTGTATGGAAGTCTTCATGGATGACTTTTCCGTGTTTGGAGACTCCTTTGAATCGTGTCTTTTCAATCTAGAACCTATGCTTATCCGATGTGAGAAAGCAAACTTGGTCCTAAATTGGGAAAAATGCCACTTCATGGTGAAGGAGGGCATTGTACTTGGTCACAAAATATCTCGTGCGGGAATAGAGGTAGATAAAGCTAAAATTGAAGTTATCTCTAAGCTACCTAAACCATCAAATGTTAAAGCAATTAGAAGCTTTCTTGGTCACGCAGGATTCTATAGGCGATTTATCAAAGATTTTTCTAAAATCGCCCGCCCATTGACCAAGCTTCTTGAAAAGGATGCTCCATTTGACTTTGACACTAATTGCGAGAATGCATTCTCGATTCTTAAGTCAAAGCTCACACAAGCTCCCATTATGGTATCTCCAGATTGGAGTATGCCATTTGAGCTAATGTGCGACGCAAGCGACTATGCTTTAGGTGCTGTTTTAGGACAACGTCCCGATAATCATTTTCTTCCGATTTATTATGCAAGTAAAACTCTAACGGGAGCCCAAATTAATTATACCACCACGGAAAAAGAACTCCTAGCGGTTGTTTATGCATTTGATAAATTTCGGTCATATTTGGTGTTGTCCAAGACCATTGTTTACACGGACCATTCGGCACTTAGGTATTTATTCTCGAAACTAGATGCAAAACATCGTCTCATACGTTGGGTTCTTTTACTTCAAGAATTTGACATTGAGATACGTGACAAGAAAGGAGCTGAGAATCTAGCTGCCGATCATTTATCCCGACTTGAAAACCCCGAATTAGATAAACTTGATGACACAATCATCAAGGACACATTTCCTGACGAATCTCTAATGAGGGTTGAAAAAGAATCTGAAATCCCATGGTTTGCCCATTTTGCAAACTATCTTGCTTCAGGCATTCTACAAAAAGGACTTACTTATCAGCAAAAGAAGAAATTCTTTGCGGATTTAAAATCTTATTTCTGGGAATACCCAGACCTATTTCGTGTTGGTGCGGATCAAATAATTCGCCGTTGTGTGTATGGACAAGAAGCTCAACAAATTCTTGAGCATTGCCAACAAGGGCCAACCGGCGGTCATTTCGGACCAAACCACACTACAAGAAAAATCCTTGAATCGGGCTTTTATTGGCCCACGATCTTTAAAGATGCCCATGATTTCGTTCGGACTTGTAACGCATGCCAACGAACGGGTAACATCACGAAAAAGGATGAGATGCCTCAAACCGGCATCCAAGTTTGTGAAATCTTTGACATTTGGGGAATCGATTTCATGGGACCCTTTCCAAGTTCACATAAGTGCAAGTACATACTAGTAGCCGTTGACTATGTATCCAAGTGGGCTGAAGCAAAAGCTTTGCCTACAAATGATGCTAGGGTGGTGGTAAACTTCTTGAAAAATCTCTTCTCACGCTTTGGAATCCCAAAAGCACTCATATCCGACCGAGGAACACATTTTACCAACAACCTTCTTGAAAAGGTGTTGAAGAAGTATGGCGTAACTCATCGTTTCTCTACTTCGTACCACCTGCAAACAAGTGGTCAAGTGGAGAACACGAATCGTGCTTTAAAACGCATACTTGAGAAGACGGTTAATAACAACCCTAAAATCTGGCAACGCAAGTTAGATGACGCGTTGTGGGCTTTTAGGACTGCGTATAAAACACCAATAGGTACCACACCATTTAGACTTGTATACGGTAAAGCGTGTCATCTACCTGTTGAAGTTGAACACAAGGCGTACTGGGCTATGAGAGAATGTAATACTGACCTTGTACAAGCCGGAGAAAATAGGTTATCACAACTTAACGAACTAGATGAATTAAGATTACAAGCCTACGAAAATTCTAAAACATATAAAGAAAAAACTAAAGTATGGCACGATGCACGATTAAAAAAGAAAGAATTTGAGCAAGGGGATAAAGTATTGGTATTCCAATCACGTTTCAAGTTTTCACCTGGTAAACTTAGATCCCGATGGAACGGGCCATATATAATAAAACAGGTTTTTCCATCTGGATATGCAGAGTTGTATGGTAAAGACGGCGGAACTTTCAAAGTGAACGGACACAGACTCAAGTTATACTTTGAAGAAATCAATACTACGGAAAGAGACGAAACCACCTTCTACCCTAAGGACAAATAAATTCAGGGTAACTCTAAGGTTTTAAACTCCATTCTCGATTTTTATTCTTATCTTTAAGAGTGGGGTTAGAGTGGTCTTTCCCTAGCAGACCCTAAAGAACTAGTCTTCTCCCTCCATTCTACCTTTTTAATTTCTTTTTGTTTTTATTGTGTAATTTCAAGATGCGCAGTCAGTATATCTACAACCATTTCATTTTAAAGTGCGATAAGATTTTACCGAGGGATGTGGTGTTAGATATTAAGAAAAGATGCGATAAGGCGAGGAAAGAAGAAAGACAGAAACTAAATGAGACAAACTATGCAAGAGGAAAATCTAAATCAGCTAAAAGGCGTAGAGCACGTAATTTGGGTAAATGTGTGAAATGTGGAAAACCGACTCACTCCGGAGATTGCCCAAAGAACCAAACGGACTCTAATTACGAGTACGTAACCTTATGCCGAGAAGGGCCTTTAAAATGTGCAGAAGAAAACCTCTTAAACCAGCGAGGTTACGCCTACGAAGCAATGGGGAGCGAAATAATGCGACTCCACTACGAGGCGAGCCAACGAGGCTTCACTCTTTAAATATTTTTCTCGCCAATTGTGTATTTGTGCAAATTTTTTTTTTTTTTTTTTGTGTGTAATGTTTTGGTGTGTTTGGTTTGTTTTTGTTTATTGTATGTTCTATTAAAACGGTCTACCATTTAAAAGTGATGAACCTTGAGTTCAATATGTTTTCATTAAAAACGATAAATGTTAAGTGTTACAACTGAATTATCGTTTTTCAAATTGCACGAAATTTCTTATTGGATTCATAAGATATCTGTTAAATAGTAAACCACGAAAAACAAAATAAAAATTTGAAAAAAATCCTTTCTACTAAATTGAAGGTGAAACGCCTTGAGTTTAACTTGTTTCTTTGAAAATGAAAATGTTTAGGTGTCACAACTGAATTTTCATTCTTCAAAATTGCACAGAATTATTTTTTTGTTAAATTCTAAAAGTCTATAGTAGATTGAAAAAAATATACCTTTTTATCAATAACCGTAAAAATATATAACTTGTAAATCTTTGTCGTGGATAATGATAGGTTTGACGACCGAATTTATCTCTACCTAGTCGATAGGAAACAAAGTTTTAAGTTTGAAAATTAGTTGATTTAAGGGTATACAACAAAAATAGAGTGTATTTTAATTCATTTAATTTTTATTTTTCATGTACTTGTTTTTAAAATTAAAAACGTTAATCTTTTTAACACAAAAATAGAGTGTTTTATTTTATTTTAATTTTGTTTTCGAAAAAGATTTAAAACTTTAACTTTTAATGAATTGAATTTTATAAATTTATTTTTAAGATTTATAAACGGATTAAGATCAGGTGTAAAAACCGAATTTCCGTTACAAATATAAATTTTTAATTATACAAAATTGGGGAAAATTGAGAAATTGAAACTGAGGTGTGTTAATTTGGTTGTAATTAGTTGTTTTTGAGTGTTTTGTTAGTAGATAGAACTTGTGAACATGATTTTGATTGCTTGATTGTGTGATTTTTAATTTTAACCTAAATTTGTTAAGTTTTGTCATTTCTATGAATCAAGTATGCGTTTTAATGATGTTAAGGATGATTTAGAAGCTGAGATACGCGCAATGTGATTGAACTGAATTAGATATGCTTAGAAAAATTGCGTGTTTTCACTTATGAATTAGACTTTTTATATGAAACTTGATTTTTGAATTATGATTTTTGGTTTGTTTCTGCTTTGTTTTGAATTATAGAACTAAATCTCCCAAGTTTGTTGAATTAAATTGATTAAGGTGGTGTTGAAAACAAGTTGTTTGTTGAAGTTAAAATCTTTGCTAACATTTACACATCCTATTGGGATGATTTCCTTGTTTTTAAAATGTTATGCAGGGACCAATTAGAATGAGGGCAGTTAACCAACAAGAGGAAGTTACGCCCGAAATGGAACAACAACTCTTGCAACTACACCCGATTCTACATTTCCCTATTGAATTAAGCCAAAGGGTACAAAAAGTTAAGGATTTACTTACTTTGGTAAATCGAACAATCAATCAAGTTTGCATTGTTGATTGGACTCCCCTAGGTCCCCCAGTTAATTTAGATACACAGATAAGGAATATTTTAACCCAAAGCTACACGAATGAATTTGGGGTAATTAGGTATTTTAATGACTGGGAGAGATTGTTTCGTTTGACTGCTCCTGTATATAAGGATTTATGTTTAGAATTTTACTCTACTGTTAGGATGAATACCCGCCCCGCAACTGTCCAAGATACTAGTTTCCTACAATTCCGACTGGGTGGGGTTGATAGAGTAATGTTCCTAGGCGACATAACTATGGCCTTAGGGATTTATGAGGGTGATGATATGATTGCTCCAGGTTTTTGGGAATTTATATTTACAGGAGCTAGGTATTCAGGAGATTATGATTCTGTCAGCGTCTGGCGATCTTTTTCCGGAAGGAATTCATATACAGCAGGCCGAGAATCATACCTTAAGATCCAAGATATTCGCTATCGATTAATTCATAAATTTATAACGAACACGATTAACCAAAGGGCATTCCTCACTACAGATAAGATTAATTATGTCGAACTTTGGTATTTGGATGCTATTAGAGATAGGGAAACTAATATTAGTATACCCTATGGAGTGGCCTACTTTTTGGCCAATATAGGTAAGGGTGCTCGAGGAGACAGTGACATATCGGGGGGTCACTATATCACGTGTTTGGCATCCTGGTTCAATATATACCCGAATGACTTCGCACCTCCAATCCAACCGATAAATCAACAGGTTCGCACCTTAGGATTAGATGTGTATAGGACAGCTAAGGCCATACGTGTGAGGGCTGGGGTGATTAGTTTAAGGCCACAGGAAGTTGCGCCTCAGGAACCCATGGAAGAGGATGACGAACCCGAGAGGGAAGCCAGGAGGAGACGACGAGATACAGATCAGGCTAGCTCGTCTCATACAGGTACTTCTGATTTTGATATGCTCCAAAACTCATTTAACTCATTGAGTTTGGATGTACGTAACTCTTATCAAAACTGGGGAGTGAGATCAGAAGATCAATACACTGCTTTATCTCGGCAATTAGGGGACATTAGGCATACCCAGCTAGATCAATATAATATGCTGTCCAACATCCGATATGATCAGAGGGGAATGGGAAATCAATTAGAGTGGGTGCACCAACAGGCATATCTATACGCGTCTAACCCACAAGCTTACGCACCCTCAGCCTTTCCATCATATCCCCCATGGCAATCACCCGATGACCCTCTACCTCCACCCTATGACCATAACGCCGCCATAGCCGCGAGTCAGGATGCATATAGTCGTTTCTACGAGGAACAACGCCTAAACGAGCAATGGCAGCGACAGCAACAGGAGGAGGGCGAACGAGGAGGACCATTTTAGAGCCCATTTGACTAGTTCTATTCTTTTAATCTTTTTTATTTTTATGGTGTGTAATAACATAATTGAATGGTGTGTATTGATATTTTTTTATACTTCTTATGTTTTATTATATATTAGTAAGAAATTAGTGTGGGGTAATATTGTTTTGTACGATTGAAGTACAACCCCATGTTTTGTGTGCTTTTACATGGTTTTGACAGGTACAGAAGAAAATGCAATTAGACGAAATGAAACATCGAATTACATTGTGATACAAACGTTGGATAAAATCATAGGTAAAACAATTTGAAAATCCAAATCGGTTAACAAAGGAAGTTCCAAATATTCTGCACTTTTTGTCCTCTCAAATTTATACATTATTATCTGCTTTTATGTAATGAGGGCATTACATAATCCTAAGTATGGGGTGGGAATATATAAATTCTCGAGAACTTATAAGTTATTGGTTTTTATGAAAATTTGAAAATCTTTAAACAAATATAACAAATAAATTTTTAAGGTAACTACGAGCAATTAAAGATCAGGTGTCAAAAACCGAAATTGTTGTCTCAATACATTAAAAACGCATAAGTTTATTTGTTTAAAACCTATAAAAGAAAACCAAGTATAACAAGAATTTATAAAACCTTATGTTGAGAACCATATATCACATGTTTCTATGAAGTTATTGCAGATATCAGTGCTTTGGAACGTATAAACCTGAATATTCCATTATCACGAGTTATAGAGGATGAATCAAGTCCATCCCGTAAGGAAGTAAAGTCTTCCAAATTGACACACTTGCTAACTTATGTTAGAAGATGTAGTCCAGAACAGCTGTAGGTTGACGAAAAATCTTGAAAAGTCATCCCTAAAATCGGCTGGAAATCCACCTAACCTCAGCATCAAACAGGGTTTTTGGTGGTCAGACTTATCCTAACCATGAGAAGGATATGTCTCGTACAATAGGGGGGCACAATGCAAATTAGCTTTTAAGACTAATGAATCTAATCCCCAGATGGATGATCTCCGTAAAGATTAACCGCATCTATGTTTGACCGCGGTCAACATACATATGCCATAACAAATTGAGGTGTGCAAACTCATGGTTCACCGATGATATTTGGACACGATATAATTTTGTTCTAAAACTTATGCTATTTTATGAATTATATTTGTGTAAAACCATTTTTTGGACATTCGGCTTCAAGTTCCATGATACTACAATCATGGGGGCGAATAGCTTGCTAATCGCCGACTGAGACTTCAGTTTTCAGTTACCCTCAACCGGAATTTGAGGTTAAAACCGGAAAACGTGTCTAGTGTAAAAACTAGCCTGACATTTTATAAAATCATAAAACGTTTTCACAAGGTCCAATTTTCCCTAAGGATCCAAATTTTTAAACCCTAATCACGAGTTTCATGTTTGTTTCTGTTGTCAGAATTTCGTTTCGTGTGGTGTGCGTGTGATCCAATAAATACTGTGTTGTGTAATATATTTCATATAGCGTGTGTTTCATTTCGTGTAGTGTGTGTTGTGTAATATATAATGTTCTAACTCTGTTAAAAGATGTAATTGCTTGAGGACAAGCAACGTTCTAGTGTGGGGTATTTTGATATTGCTCTAAACATACATATTATTTGACGCAATATCACTTATATTTCATAGGTTTTTATCATCTACAAAGACATTCAATGCGCATTTCACGAGAAAAACGACAAAAGTGGATAAGAGCTTACTATTTAAAGATTCGACGATAAAACGATAGTTTTAACCAGATTTATATCAAGAAACGGTTATCCGAATGAAAGTACAAGATAAATGAAGAAAAGAGTTCAAATGTAAAGTGCCAAGTCAGTACACGTTAATACGAGGTCAACAAAGAACAACTGAAAAAGAAAAATGAAAAAAATTTCTGTTTACTCTTACACGAATCGTGTAGTGGTACACGAATCGTGTATAATATTTGTGCTTACACGAATCGTGTAGCCATATACGAATCGTGTAATGTTAGGCCAGTTTACTGTTCCAGTTTCCAGAAGGTGGCGGCTACTTTATGTTTTAAAAACAATTCTTTTTAAGTGGAGCTGCAGTAATGGACGAACTTTTGTCTCAACATTCAGCAAATGGACAAGCTTTTTGACTCAACTATACCTAATATTTCAAGCATAAATATGGAGTACGTTCAGAAGATCAAGGGAGATATATTACAACACACACAGAGAATACACAAGTTTACATAATAATTACTATAGTTAAAATATATTGTCAATTTTATTACGCTGTAAAAATAGTTTCAATTATTAAGGGAGTATTGTTCGTGATAAAGGGTGTTATTGTACGCGTGAAAGGGGTGTTATTATTGTAATTTTTCTACCGTTTGAAGTTAATGCAAGTGAAGATATTTTAGTAAGTTTACTCTGTTAAAATTAGCGTTGTTATTATGTTTGCATATCTATATTTTTATGTCTACCTTAGTGTAATGGATAGCTAAATTTCCCTAGTGTTTGCTTAAATGTAGAGCCCCTAGTGAAATGGATTGTTACCATTAGTAAAAGTTAAAAATGTAACTTTAGTATTTTTAATATTGAGCCTAGTTAAAAGAACCATTTTTATGTAATTAGGTATTTAACCCTTGCCACTTAATTTAGTAAATTTAAATAACGAAAGTTGTTTTTATTTATATAAATTAAGCTTCAACATTAAAAATGATCTAGACGAATTTATGGATAAATTATTGACACCAATTTAGAAATAAACTTCGGTGGTTTGGGTGATATCAATAAAATTATATGACAGTGAAATTGTAAAAAGGGAAACCGTTATAATTTGGGTATTGGCGAAGGTCAAAACTAGGCTAGGTCTCAATTTAAATACTTGGGGAATAGTAGCTTTCTAAAAAGAATCCGATGAAAATTAGATTTTATTTAGTTAAGTTGTAACCTTATGTTTATTCGAGAGAAAAATGTAAAGTTTGATACTAGAACATTTTAATAGGGCGTAAAACTTAAAACAATCCATGGACCTAGGGGTGACACAATTAAGTAAACACTCCCTTTTATCTTATTTATATTTGTTATAAAAGTATTATTATTATTATTTACGATTTATCATTTTAAAATATTAGAAAAATACATAAAAACATTTAATTTTCGTAACAGTTAAGTTGTCACATATTTTTACACGTACACGAATCGTGTATCATCACACGAATCGTGTAAGGCTAAAACGCGGCTACAGTACAGCTAGGTTAAAATTAGGGTTTTTGTTATTTAATTATATCTATATTTAGGTTATTAGTTATTTTAGTTATTTTAATTAAGTTAATTAGTTAAAGTTATTTAAAATACTTAAAATACATGTTTTAATCCTAAAATTAGTATTACTTATTATAGGTTTATAAATTGTAATTAGTTTATAATTAGTAAATTAATTAAATTCCTTTTAATTTGTATTAGTTTTACTAAAAATGCATTTTAGTTAATTTAAATAAGTTTCTATTGTAATTGCTCAAAACAAAATTCTAAATATATAGTTTCATTAAAAATTACTATTTTACTAATTACCATTTAGTAACATAATTAATGCATCATAATTAGTTTATTTTCATTTAGTTCCTTTTTAAGTTAATTTTTGTAATCTTGTAATTTTATTTAGTAAATTAGTTTTAGTTATTTTCTTTTACTGTTATTTTACAATTGCCTAATCCAAAACCCCCTTTAATTAAGTTTGACATCAAAGACTATTAAAAACCATTAAACACTCCATCTCCCTGTGGAACGAATCGGATTTACCAACAAACTAAACTACACGGATAGGACTAGTTGCCTATATATATGTGTGAAATCAACCTGAAATCAATAAAATACCACATATACAATAAATCAATTCGTGTAACAAAACAACTCAAATCCGTTCATAAATAAAGGTTACGTTTCCGCACATCACTCGCTAATGTATTTAACCTATGAAATCGTTTCAACTAATCACCACTAAACATTATCATAATCCGTTTTACCTAGCTACATCATCATTATCATTCGAATCATCTGCCATTTATCATCATCATCAAATCATACACCATGATCATAATTATCATCTTATATCATGATAATCTTAGCATCATTATGTATCATAATCACATTCAAATGACATCATTCATCATTCGATATCTTCATTATCATTCTTCACCATCTCTATGTAAACATCCTCTAACATCGAGCTATCATCATTACTTAACATCACGTGTCATCATCACTTTTGTAACATCATTCACTGTATATCATCTTCATCATCTCACCAACATTACATCGAATTTTAATCGGGCAAGGAAAACAGGATATGAAACGTAGCTGTAAGTGTTTTATGGGATGGCTCATAATACAGGCCCAATAAGAAACATGAGTTGAATTTCGGCCCAACTAGGAAATAGAACACGATGGCCCAACATAAATAGACACGGCCCAAGGTGAAAAGAAGGATCATGGCCCATTAATAATCTAAACCTAGTGTAGATTAATTGAATTCGCTCATTTGTTTCAAACTAATCCTTCCGATGAGTGGAGGGGTTATTCCTTTAATGATTGTCGGCACTCAAATAAAAATAATATGAGAAAAGAATACGCATAAGAACCATGCTTTATCATATTATCTATAAATCATTATCATTCTCCTTCATTCCAATTTGGTGTTGGTGATCGTGGATGTAAGATATAGCAGCAGATCGTAAGGCAGGAGTAATAAAAAGAATAATCAATATCATCATCATCTATTCTTAATTATAATCGTCCTCTAATCATAATCATCGTCACTAATCATCATCATCATATTCGTAGTCTTTGTCATCATTACCATCGTGATTTTAAATCAGTCGATGGAAGAGGAAAGAATTGTAGATGTAACAGTTTTAGGATGTAGTTTTGTGATACAAGCCCAATAACAGATAGTCCAAGCAATTTACTCAGGCTCATAACTAACTACGGTCCAGTTTCATAAATTAACTAGGGTGAACGAAATAGGTATACGTGGGATATTCGGTTTTTAGAGGAAACAGACAGGTAGCTGGAAAACAAAATATGGAAAGTTAACCTTCTTTGTGGGGTTTATCTTTTTAGTAGCTGTCTGCCACAAAGGAAAAAGCACGCACAGCCTCAATTTGATAATATCATTCATCATTTATACTCATCAACTTTTCTTTATATAATTTCATCCATAATCAACTCGACATGAAATATAGTTTAACAGGAAATAGCGAAAGAAATACATCTGCAAATGTGGATTTGCAGGTGACAGCCTATACAGTGGCTGAAACCTTCGTTCAGTAGCAGTCTCGATGGTCCCATGGTGATTATTTGTGTTGGATGGCGTCAGAAATCAGAAGTAGCTATAACAGCGGCTGCACAGCAGTAATAGTAACACAACGATTCAAATGAGTTTGTGTTGTGTTGGTTTTGGGTCGTGATGGTTTTCAGTTTAAATAGAAATATAAAGCAATTATTTGTTGATGGCGGTTTGGTGTTCGTGTGGTGTTTGGAAAATGGTGGTTAACTATTTATCGAAATAGAAATTTAGTAGATGTAGTAGTAGCGAATAGTTGGGGTGTGTTGATTATTGAGATGTGAAGCTTGCAAGGAGAAGAAAAACGCAGGTATTGCAGCAAGTAACAATAGAAATAAATTGGTGGGTTGTTGTTTGGTTAGTGACCGAAGAAAAGGAAAACTCTAATATCATAAAGATAGTAATTGACTAGAGGATGGTCATGGATATATACAACGTGATAATTATTGATCATGTAAGCTGGATGAAATGGACATCTAACAGAAAATCAGACAAGATCCAATCTAGAGCAGTAGAAGAATAAAACTTGAAATTGATACATAATCAACTCCTGTAATTACATATGACTTTATCTATTATATATAAAAATATAATATTAATAATACTTAATAATAATAATAATAATAATTATATTAATAATAAATATATTAGTAATAATATTAATTATGATACTAATAATCATAAAAATGATAATAATAATAATAATAATAATAATAATAATAATAATAATAAATATAATAATAATAATAATAATAATAATAATAATAATAATAATAATGACATAACAAATTAAATATATATCTAAAATAAATAAATTAAAAAATATAATGATATTAATATTCATATTAATATTAATACTAAGAGTAATAATAATATAACAATTACATATAACAAATTTCATATTATAATTCTTAATGCTACTAATACTAATAGTGATAATAATATGATAACTGTGATTAAATTTGTAATATATTAATATTACAGTTTAATAATTATGTAATATTGTATTAATGATAACATTTATTTAATATTTATATATTTTCTACATATTCAATTAATTATTAATATAAATCATATATATATATATATATATATATATATATATATATATATATATATATATATATATATATATATATATATTAATGGTAACTTAACTATTTTATTTATTATTTTAATTTTTAATTCCAATTGATTAATGTGAATTTTATTACTCCAATATTATATATACATTTATATTTATATTTATATTTATAGTTATACATTTATTTATAAATAATTGTTCGTGAATCATCGGGAATAGTCAAAGATTAGTTGCATTCATGTAATCAGTTCTAAAAATTTTTGTGACTCAACCTTACAGACTTTGCTTATCGTGTCAGAATCATATAAAGATTAGGTTTAAATTTGGTCAGAAATTTCCGGGTCGTCACAGTACCTACCCGTTAAAGAAATTTTGTCCCAAAATTTGAGTGAGGTGGTCATGGCTAACAATAAAAATGTTTTCATGACAAATATGAGTTGATAAAAAGAGTTTTATCATCATTGAGTACTATAGATAAAACAATTTGATTACTCGGAGAGTATGTATGAAGCTATCACAAAAGATTGAGATAGAGATTTAACTTTTGACGTAGTCACGGTTGATTTCCGGATTTCAAGGAATTTAAAGATAACCTTCGAAATCTATCTAAGATTTGGTTCTTCGATAATCAAGGAAATCATGATCCTCTTTGATTAACTATGGTAATCTATCTCGATTGTCCTGTCGGATATTTCCCTATAAATCCACCCTCTTCGATTCCTTTATATTTTGGAGTTCCATCTTTTTTTTTTCTCTTCCCGACTTTAAGTCAATCGAATAATGGTCCAAAATTTGTAGGTATGAAGTTTCGAATGAACATGACTAATGTTCTAAGAGAGAGATTGTAATAGCACGATCTTGATTGGTTAAATTACCAGAATTCAGGAGGCAAGATAGAACTATCAAGAAAATATGTTCTTGATACGTTTATAGATTAGATAGAATATAAGAGTCGTGTAACATGGCACATGATGACGTTATGGTCTGTGAATCATCACGTTTCATTAGAAACTTAGCATAAATTACTGTAATATAATCACGTTGATCAAGTGTCATTATATTATACTAACCCATGCTTCAGTTCCCAACACTACTTCAAAAACATTCAAATTTTAATTTCGAATCTTTCAGAATGTAGAAACTAAAACAGTTTCCTTTCTGATGTAACACTAATATCGTGAAGAGATAAATGATTTCAGATAAGAATAATTATGGAAATATCTTCAGAAATATGGAGGATATTTATAATGAAAGATACGATGATATCTTAGAATTTCTAATATCAGAGGATGATGAAGAATATTGTCTGTAGGGTTTATTGTCAGGAGCAAGGTATTCGTTAATGACTTCAACAGACACTGAATCATTTGGATTCTTTGAAGGCAGGTTCAGTCTTTGTGATTTGTCCACAGCCTCCTTCATACTTTGCTCAATCCGTTTTCCAATTCCAAAACTTCTCTTTTTCTGAGCTTTGCCAATACACTAATCTTTATCATCAAACTTTTTACTGCTAAGGTCATTTACAGTTTTTGTTGCTTCATCAGCATTTCGAGAACTAGTTCGCGGTTCAGAGTGTTTTTCAGAAACTTCACATTCGAAGTATGTAAGCCTTGGAGATAGACGTTATATGTATAACTGTTGGCGTCAACATGCTGTGAGATTTTAAAATACTGATTGCTAATTCCCAATGATTCGTATGGCAATTCTTGTTACAAGATGCGAATCACTAAATGATGGAGTTTCGGTAAATATAATGATTCTTCGGAAGGTCAAAGATCAGTGAAGTTGTGAATAACTTTATTGCTAATGTGGTGGAACATGAAAGGTTCTCCGGTAATAAAAGGGTAATCGTATATATCAAGATTATGATAAGGCTACTCTGAATGAAAAATCAAAGTTGTCTTGCTGGAGCTGTGATAGAATTTGCTACTTTGAAAAGAAATTGCAATGTTATTATTTTTTTTTTTTTTTGCTAATAAATTCCAAAGGATCTGACACAGATATGTGTTGAATTATGACTTTGGTTTCGAGAGCTTTTTAAGTACATAACTGTTGTTAATATGTGGTTGGATCATCATCTCGATTGCTCATTATTTGAAGTGTCTTCAGAAATTTTTCGAAGGGTTTGAACACAAATTATAATCGTTAATATACATTTGATGTTCTAACATAGTTTTGAAGTCAAAGTATAACTCTGAAAGATGTAGGAATCTAAAAGTGATGGTACAGGTTATATCTCGAATTTGAATTCTGAGGTTTCAAAATCAGAATATGTAATTGAGTTTGAATGAGTATGGTTGTTTTGATTTCTATAAAGGAATGTATATTATTGTGAAAATAGGAAATATAGTTAATAATTTACTTAATCTGATTCGAAGAATGTAACATATTAATTGTGAATATATATATCCCTCGGGTATTACCTACCCGTTAAAAAAAAATTCACAATTAATATTTTGTACATAAGAATTTTATTACAGTCTTTATGAAATTATATATGTATATATTCTCCTCAGATGTAACATAGATTTTAATGAGTTAATACTAAATTAAACTCATTCGATTTACGGTTGGAACTAGAATTGAATAATCTCTTGAACGCTTTAGAAATTACATAAGTATTTCTTCAATAATATTGAAATTATGAATCAATACTTCGTTATTTGTTGAGGCGTGATGTTGGTTTTCGTTAAATTCTTGTGAACTTCGCAAAGTACGAATGATGTTATCTGAAAATTTTCAGGTACATCGATGATGAAAGTATAAAATCAAATATATACTTGATTTATTATGAATTAGAATTTGTTGAATTGAGACAGAGATTGTAGTTAACGATGGTTAAGTTGCGGGCAAAGGACGTACATTATCGCATATTTGTAATATAAATTAACCGAGTAGTTAAGATTCACACACAATAGCATAGCACGGAAAGATTTATTTTTATTTCAAAATATATATATATATATAAAATATACATATAATTTCTTCAGAGTGAATGAGTTAATTCTTCATAACTCGTTGATACAATATACGCGTTATTGATTCGTAATGATGTCTACAGTGATTCTTGAACTGACGGAGTTTGTGATGTTATAGGTGTTATTGATTCTGATGTTGACTGTACTGACGATGCTGGTGACGTTGACGGTACTGTTGATGCTGTTGGTAAAACAAGTTTAGATTGTTAATCACACACCATTTTTGTCAGGGTTTCTACTCTTCCTTCTATCATTTTGGTTCGCTTAACTGATTTATGGTTAGGGCTAGATTAGATAATCTCTAAAACTTTAGAGATTACATAATTGCCACAGAATGTTACTCCAATGAAGTTATGAATCAATACTTCATTGTTTGTTATTGGTACTCCTTGGTATCTATGGTGCGTATGATGTTGATGTTCGTAGGACAGATTGTGAAATTGAGGTGTGGGATGCGGATGTTGTTGGTGGTGGTGGTGATGGTACTGTTGGTGTTGATGATGGTGGTACTGGTTATGCTGTTGGTGCTGTTGCTGGTGTTTGTAATCTTTGCACCATATTCTCCAAAGCCACTACCCGAGCGCGAAGCTCGTTGACTTCTTCTATTACACCGGGGTGATTGTCGGTTCGGATGAACGGATAAATAAAATCTAGAATTTGATGTAGTATATAATCGTGACGAGATATTCTGGAAATGAGAGAGAAAATGGTGTTTCGGATTGGTTCGTCGGTGTGTGATTCAGGTTCTTCGTCAAGAGGGCAATGTGGTGGATGAAAGGGATCACCTTCTTCTTGTCTCCAATGATTGAGGAGGCTATGAACCTATCAGATGAATTGGGGATGGTTGATTGATTGATTCATTCTGGTGACACCGCTTTCGGAGCTTAGGTGAATATCCATGTCGGAATAGCTGTCGGAATAACTATCGGAATAGCTACCGAAATCTGAGGGACTCGAACTGGTTGAGGGATTCATCTCGTACGATCAGATGAAGCATTTTCGATAAGAAATAGATTATAGGATGTAGGTTAGTACCCTGCAATACATAATTTACATATGCATATATAATACTAAAATCCCATAAGTTACGGAGGAATCTGAGGGACTCGAACTGGTTGAGGAATCTACGAAAGCCTCATTGGCAGCTCAGGAAGCTGCATGGATGAAGAAATTCATCAACGACTTAGGAGTAGTCCCTTCCATTCAGGACCCTCTTGAGATCTTTTGTGACAACGAGGGTACGATTGCTCAAATCAAAGAACCTCATGCTCACCAAAAGACTCGGCACATTGAGTGGAGATTCAACTACATAAGGGATGAAGTTGAAAAAGGAAAGATATGTATTCGCAAAGTTCACACAGATCTTAATATAACGGAACCACTCACGAAACTCTTACATGGTGCAAAACATCAAGGGCATGTTAGTGCATTAGGGCTTCGATATTCTAGTGATTGGTTGTGATCTGTTTTATGTATTATAATGGAACAAAATGGTTCAAACTCATTAATTTAATTATGGTGTTAATTCATTTTGAGTTAAGTTCCTATTTTGCATATTTTATCCATGAATAAGCTATTATTCTAAATTCCGTAGTCGATCACATTTGTGGGAGCAAGTGTGAGGTCTAGACTATTATGAACTTGGATTGGTATACATTCACAGGCTGAATGTGGGGCTAGGTTGCTACCAAGGTTCATAGATATTTGTGAGATACAAATATTGGAAGACCCGCTCTCAAGATTTACTAAATGGAGCCTTTGTGGTTGATGACATGTAATCTTGAGTAAAGGCGAATATCATTGTATTCTCTGACTTGAGATACATATTGAGTTCGAATATTTACCAAATATTATGCCTTGATTCTTTCCTTCGCTATTCTGAAATATGGTAATTCATAAGGAAGAGCTCAGGTATAATACAAAGTATATATTTATAACGTATGTATTCAAGATGGAATTTGTCCCTCTTATTCGTTGAGAGTCAGATGTCTAAGGCCTGATAAAGTTAAATCTAGAAGAGAGTGATCACTCTGTATCTCTTGGATTTAACATGACATCTAGGATGAAAGGATAAATGAAAGATTCACCTATTCATATTCGAGATGGGAACTCGAAAGGGATGGTGTTATTGAATGGCACAAAGTCATAACATATTGGGAGTGATGGACGATCGTTAGGTGGTATCCATCACTTGCATTAATTTCTTATGTTTCTCGTGCAAGTGGGAGATTGAAGGTATTTCGTATGCCCGAGAGACATATTAAATTAATGTGGCTAATATGTTTTGATCCAAGTCGGGTCATACCCAATAACAAGCTTACCGACACCTTATTCGTATTTGATCTTAGCGATTGGATCGTTGATTAAATACGCGACACTTGAACTTTAAGAAAAATGGTTTTCTGAAATATTACTTGAAGTGTATATATAAATTATGGAATAATTTATATAATATGGATTTAATTATTTATAGGTTAAATAATTAATTAATTTATGTTACATTTTATATAAATTGGTTTTATATAATGAAATGTACATAAAAATTAATATAGAAGTTTTATAAAACAAATTTTATAAAATCTAACTTTTATAAAATTAATTTTATAAACTAATGGGAGTGGCATGGGAGTTGAAGCTCACATCACTTAGATTCCTTTCTTGGTCAAAAACAATCTCATTCTCCATAAGCATGTCTAGCCACACTTGTTACAAGATTGACACATGCAAAACACATCAAAATTAGCTCAAAAATTCTGCTCTCTTTTGGAGCTGCTGGCAGTGGCCTTTTGGGAGCAAAAGAAGGTTCACAAATTTATTTTGCAAGCTAATTTTAAGTGTCAATTAAATCCTAACCAAAAGCTAGGGTGTTGGTGCATAAGTTTGGGGTATAACAATTTGAGGTTTCATTCTTTTGGAGCTCCATTCATCATCATCATCCTCATCATTTACCAACAAGCTTGGAGTATGTATAAACTCTTTTCTTGCTTGTAGTTTGTAAGTATATTTCATAACTTGATCCTAATTGGGATTTAACTTTAAATGGTTAAAGATTAACAAGTTCTAAAATGGTAATTTACATGCTTCCGCTATCTTAATTCTTAAATGGTTTTAAACATTATGAAACTTGTTAAATCCCAACAGTTGCAACTTAATCAAACTAAGCGTTCACTCAATGTATTCTATTTATATTGATAATGCAATACACAACCCCTAAAATGTGATACGGGGTATATAATTGTGAATCAACCGAAGTGTGTATCATCCTTAACGAACTCACAAACGATATGATCTCGTTGGGATAATTTGCTTGTAAAGCCATTGTAAAGCCATTGTAAAGCCATTATAAATGTTTATCCTACTCACCAGGGGGAGTGAACTTTTGAATAAATAAATTGTGTTGTTCAAACAAAAAAGAAAAAAAGAAATCAACCATCTCTCTATTAACGAACTCAAAGTGGAGAAGTTTTTTTAAAAATAACCAGATTAACTATCTTTAAGTTTTAAGACATGCTTAAATAATTTGTAACTTGATGGTAACTTTCCTATTAACTTCTTAATAACCAACTTTTCAACTTATTTGTACGATAAATAATGCATAAGTAACTGTTTTTAAAGATAACTACTAGGGATATGAATAGAAAAACTATTTTTATATTTCTTTATAAAGTATATATAATAATAATATATACTGACCATTTCAAACTGACTATGTTAATAAAGCATTTTGTATCATCGTATTGCACCCTTTTTATATCAATTTACTTTGTTATAATTAATCCTATGTTTTATTATTTGTCACTATATGTAATTCTTATTATAAGTACTCAAGCATATTCATTGTCATCTAAACACATCAAGACATGATGAATCATAACACTTATCTTGGGTTCTACATGTCACTTGTCTTCCTATTTCTATACAAAACCATGGGGTATGAACCTATTGATACCACATTAGGGTTTACATCGCTACCACTAAACCAGTCCAATTTTAAAATCCAGAAGCCATACGATATACCTATCGAACAACGATATAACTTTTCAGAGGGAGTCCATACACTTCGGGTGATCAAAACAGACAAACCGCACACAAGAATAAGCAAAACTGGCGCACGTACTGAAATTAGAATTCAAGTATGTACTTAGTCGCCTCTATGCCCAATTTTTGTAACAACAAATTTTAAAAACAAAACTATTCATCAAGTCGTTATATCGACTTTTATAATTTATCCTTTTATTTCATTTTGTCTTAAAATAACATATTGATATGATATACTAGACTAACAAAATTTACTTTTTCGAAGGGTTATGATTATTGTTCGGGTGTTTGGCAATTTGAGGCCTACGGATATGTACCTTGTGGGACGACTGGCGTGTGCATAATGCAAGTTTTTGGGTCGAAACCTCCATATGCCACAACTACAATGCTTAGAGTACATAATAGTAGTCTTTATTATTACAATAATGATGTTATCATTTCAGACTTGTACAACCAGTGGTTCCGTTTAAATGTTATACATGACGTCGAAGGCAACAATGTGAAAGTGTACGTAGATGGAATTCTTAAGCACGATGGGCCTGCACGTGGCGGAACATCACATTATTTTAAGTGTGGAGTTTACTCTGCAAAGGACGCCTCGTTCTATATGGAATCTCGTTGGAAGGATATTAGAATCTTCAATAAACATGTCTAATTAACGTTTGCACTCATGTTTACCTATTTGCAAAAATATATTTGATCATTATATGTTATTGCCATTTTGTGTTAGTTATATGTAACGATCATATAATTTCTGATACTCAAATTCTACTTATTCCTCTATATATCAATTTGAAGTGTCGGTTACATCGTAGAATTAGTCCAATATTGTAATTTCATATATTGCGTTTTCTTTGTTCTTTTCAAAAAACAAACTTTTTACGGGTTAAAAGTTAAATGAGCTAAGACCACTCCAAACAATAACATGCTTCTTTATAAAGACCGAATTTCACATCATCGCCATATCAACAATCGTTCGAAAATACTAAAAAGATTGAACAATATCAACCAAAATATACTTCTTTCATAAAACTTGGATCCACTTATTAATATTATACTAACATATCAAATATCAATAATAATAATAATAATAATAATAATAATAATAATAATAATAATAATAATAATAATAATATAATAATAATAATAATAATGATATTATAATTATTATAAGAAGATTAATTAGTCCGTATTTAATAACGTATATAATAAATATTAAATATAAATATAAATATAAATATAAATAAATAATAATAATAATAATAAAAAACAAATTATGCCCACAACTTTGATGTTGGGACCTACCAACAGATAATTAAACAATTCAAGTGAACCTAATGCTTTGCGTCTTTATACTTCTACACAATCTTTAATTATGACATGCTTTTTTTTAAAACTAACAACTACATGAGAGTCGCCTCATCATTTCTTAAAAAGGACCGAAAAAGACTAACCAGTATTAATCATAACATACTTTTTAAAGATATTGGACCTACTATCAAGGTTGGAGAACTCGGATCTCGGGAAAATCTCGTTAGAACATTTTTTTGGGAGATCTCGACATCTCGGAAATTTCTCAGGGAGAACTCGGACGTTGACTTACGTTGACTTTTTAGTTTTTTAATATAAACATAAATATATCTATAAATATATGTATATTTATACATAATTTTACGAGATTTAAAAAAAAAAAAAACATAGAATGAGTGAGCAAATCCGATAAAAATTACTAGATTTTAGGACAAAATTCAAGAAATAACCGAGAAAATCCGATAAATTGTGGCTTTGACCAAGTTTAACCTGTTGATTGAGAAATCTCGGGAGATGGCATCGCTGCCTTCTAAAATGAAATCTTGGAAAGAAATAAGGAGCTATAAAATAAAATTTATTTTAAAATGATTAACCCCACCATAAAACTCACACCTTTTGTGTAAATTAATTCATGGAGTGGCCCCATATGTCAATATACCTACATTAAAAAATTGATCCGGCCCACATATTCAAGCGTCTCTCATTGTCTTGTTTGACAAAAACGGCGCCGTTCTTTAAACTGATGTAAGTTGACGATTTTAAAAATGACGGAGTAAATGAAATACTCGTTGGTTTCGGTCTTAGGGGGTTTTTGCAAAGCCATTAACCCTTTTTTATCATTATTTTCAGTTTGCCCCTCTCTATTTTTAATTTTTTTCATTTTCAGTCACTCCACTCTACGATCTAGGAATGAGATCGGTACAGGTACCGTACCGTACCGATACCGAAAATAAGAAAAATTGAGAACCGAATACCAAAATTGGTACCGGTTCGGTACCAGTATTTTTGGTATTGTACCTTATAGTACCGAAAAATTAATTTTTTATATAATTTTCATTATTCGTATTATATGCTATTCGGTATTTTATTATATATTTTTCACTATTTGGTACTTTAGTATTATCAAATATATGTTAAAACGATAATAAGATGTAGTTTATACTATTCGGTATTGTACCTAGTGGGTACAAATCAATAAATTTGGTACCCATATAAGCTATTACCTACAAATCAATAAATTCAGTACCAACACCGATTTCTCAAAAAAAAATATCGGTACCGTACCGTATCGAAACCGAAAATGTCAAATTCAAGGAACCGAATACCGATCGGTACCGTTTTCGATACCGGTACCGGTACGGTACCGGTTCGATTTCGGTAATTTTGCTCATCCCTACTACGATCCCTTTGATTTCTCAATTTAAGCTCATTTTTTATTATTATAATTGTTATTGCTTCACATTTTTTTTACAACTTTTCATTTTTTTTCTAAACACAATTTTTTTTCCTTTTCCACATTCTACTACTACTCTCCCTTTCGTCTCTAATTTATTGTTCAGTATTTCATTTTGGGACGTCTCTAATTAATTGTCCACTTCTCTAAACGAAAAAGTGTAAGAAAATTAAATCTCATTATGCCCTTAATTTATGTGAATAGGATTAAAGGAGAGAAAAAATATGGGTAAAACTGAAAAATAAAAATAAAATACAGTACTTTTATGACACCTTCTTAAACTGTGTGTTTTTTCTATGTACAATTAAATTTGGACGGGCTTTTCAAAAAAAAAAAATTAAATTTGGACGGACGGAGTATTAATTAACAAAAGTATCCAAATTAAATTTTATTTTTTAGTTATTGGAGATTAAAATTATTGTGTGTTGGGCCTGTCGAAGTGGGTTTTTTGTCGTTTTGGTTATGTTATATTCATCAATAGTAAAATATTCTAATTAAAAACATGTAATTATGTACAGCGAAAACCTACCCACTCGCAGTGGAACGCGGATGATTTTCTGCTCATAGGCGAAGTAAGGATTTGCGGATAAGGTAACATTTTTCGAAAATAAATAACAATATAAAAATTAGTGGATGTTAGAAATTTTTAATTAAAGGATGTTGGTCATTAATTTACAATTTTTAATATTCTATATGTAAGACCCTAATCATTTTGTACAGCAGTGTATATATGATACATAGAGTGTGGGTATCTTTGTGTAATTAAACTGAAATCAGAATCTGTCCAGCACTTAGTGCGCGCCGCGCACACTAAAGGGAGCGCGCCGCGCACCCTTTACTGTAGCCGGATTCTGCTCTTTTAATGAGATATTTTGGATGGGCTTTTTGGTAATTTCACTTGGGGACTAGTTGAAGGCTACCAGATCAGTTTGGGGTGAGTCATAACTCCATTATCAACTACCTTATCCATTCCACTTTAATTCTAGAGAGAGGGGATAGTTCTTGAGTGAGAAAGCTCAAATCTAAGTGGAAGAAGTTGATTTCGGGTCAAAGTACGGGTATTAAAGTTGTTCATCGAATCACTAGCTACGTTGTGATTGTGGTGGTAAGCTCTAACTTTGATTTTCTTATTTTAAATTGATTTAAGGGTTAGGGTTTGGGATAGTGATGAACATAAAACCCATATTTAATGATTTTGGGTGTCCTTGGGTAAGATGGAGTCATGAAGACTCAATGGTAACTAACCTAGGGTTTCAAATTGTTAATTGATGTTTATGAGTCCTAATTGGTTAGTTAATCACTAGCACACCTAGTTAATTAGTAAATGGGTGTTAGATGGGTTAGTGGATGACCCGAAATGGGTGTGTTGACTTTAAATTAGTCAAAGGGCTAATGATTGACCTAGTTGGGAAATATGGGTATGAAATACCCTAATTGTGTAATAGTTAGTGTTGTTGGACCTTAATCACTAGCTTTTAAGTGATTAATGATGGTCTTGACCCTTAAGGGGTGGTTTTGGTGAAAATGAGGCATTTAATGCATTAAGTTATTAAATGCACATGAGTGAAGTGTTGGTATTTAGTCCAACAAGTTTGTTTGTTGATCGAGTACTTATTGCATTAGGTACTTGGCTTTGAAGCTTGCGGAAGGATAAAACCATCACCAAATCTTTAAGGTGAGTGGAATAATTATGCGTACATGTATATGGCGTGTTTATTTGTGAATGTTATGGTATGAACCACGTGCCGGTAGTACCATAACATGTATGTGACGAGTATTATGATGTGAACCACGTGCCGGTAGCATCAAGTGTGAACCACGTGCCGGTAGCACTATAAAATTTGGATGTGAACCACGTGCCGGTAGCATCAAGTGTGAACCACGTGCCGGTAGCACTATAAAATGAGGCGTGAACCACGTGCCGGTAGTGCCAAAGTGTGAACCACGAGCCAGTAGCACTATAAAAGAGTGAGACTCAAATGCGTATGGTGTGAACCACGTGCCGGTAGCACCATAGCGTTATGGTTAACCATATTATGTTGATGGATATTGTTTAGCATGCTATATATATATATATATATATATATATATATATATATATATATATATATATATATATATATATATATATATTGTGTTGTGTATATGCTAATGTGATGTGGTGATAGTGTACGAGTTGTTAGCATTATGAGTAAGACGGCATGTTATTTGAGTTATATTCTCGTATGAGGTATTTGGTGGGTGTGAATGCAAATAGATGGGTTATATATGTGTATGTATAATTGTTGCACTCACTAAGCTTTGCTTACCCTCTCATTGTTTATCTTTTTATAGGCTCCGGTGGAGACAAGGGTAAGGGCATTCGTATGGATTAGAGATCCCGCTTGTTTGTTAGGGGACGCTTTTGGATGTTATAGCTTTTGGAGTTTGACCGAGATTTGGGTAGTTTAACCCCCAAACACCATGCTCATAGTGTCGTTTGGAATTTAAACTCTTATGGTCGAACTTGTATGTTGTAATGACCCGGAAATTTCCGATCAAATTTAAACCTTAATCTTTATATGTTCCTGACACGATAAGCAAAATCTGTAATGTTGAGTCTAGAAAGTTTGAAATCTATATTCGGATAATCAGTTACCCTTTGACCAAGCCTGACGATTCACGAACATTTATGTGTATATACAATATATACTTATTAATTGATAACGTTAACAAGGTATTAGATATGTAATATTTGGTTTTGATATAAGATTACTATAGTTATCGGTGAGAGTAAAAGATAATAGAATTTTATAAATATCTGAAACCACTTTTGTCAAAATTATTAACGAGTCATTTCAATAAGAATAAAGATTTTTAACGCTATCTTAAAAGTTAGAATTTTTTTTAGAAACCTTTTGACAAATTGTAAATGTTAACGGTCCGTGATTTTAATAAAAAATAAATATTTAAATAAAACGTGTTCATTAAATATATATTTATGTATTTTACGAAATGACTAAATATAATATTTAACTAAATATAAAACGTTTTGAAATTAAATATACTTGGTTAATTAATGAGAGTGTGATTTATATAAGTAAATGACCACAACACTCAAAAGATTAAGTTACACTTTGAGTGGGTTAGTTTTTAATTAATTTAAGTCTAGTTATTGATAAAGGTACATGTCACAAAACGTTTAAATTAAAATAAAATATTTTGACAAACATCGAGACTTTGATTTATAGAAGGAAATGACCACAACGCTCAATTTTATAGGTTACATTTTTCATAAAGTAAATCTTTGATAAATAAATCAAATTATTATTAAAGGTACACGTCACGTAACGTAAAAGGCTAGTTTTCTAAACGTACGAAAGTGCGCTCGAAAAACTGAAATTGGTACATGAGTCGTGAGACCACGACCGTGTCATTTTTGTAAAAATTATATTTTTACCATAACCGTAAATATAATATAATATATAATTAATTGTATAGATTAAATAATAATTTATATATAATATATTAAATAAACATGGTTCTAATATATAATTTATCAGTTAGACACACTAATGCAGACCTGGTTCGCTAAGACCACCGCTCTGATACCAACTGAAAGGACCCGTTCATATATATTATAAACGATTCACAATAGTTGATTACATCGCGAGGTATTTGACCTCTATATGATACTTATTACAAACATTGCATTCGTTTTTAAAAGACAATCTTTCTTTATAACGAAAGTTGACAGCATGCACACCATTTCATAATACATCCAACTATAATTGGCTTAATAATAATCTTGATGAACTCAATGACTCGAATGCAACGTCTTTCAAAATATGCCATGAATGACTCCAAGTAATATCCTTAAAATGAGCTAATGCACAGCGGAAGATTTCTTTAATACCTGAGAATAAACATGCTTTAAAGTGTCAACCAAAAGGTTGGTGAGTTCATAGGTTTATCATAACAATCATTTCAATATATTAATAGACCACAAGATTTTCGTTTATAAATATATGTACACTCGCAAGTGTATAAAAGTATTCTATAAATTGTAGGCACCCGGTAACAAGCCTTAACGTTCATGTTTTACCCTCTGAAGTACACCAGATCAGGTGTGTTTAAAATAACCTCGAAGTACTAAAGCATCCCATAGTCAGGATGGGGTTTGTCAGGCCCAATAGATCTATCTTTAGAATTCGCGCCTACCGTACATAGACAGGTAGTTTATTGTTACCAAGCTAAGGGTATATTTCTGGTTTTAACCCACGTAGAATTAGTTTTAGTACTTGTGTCTATTTCGTAAAACATTTATAAAAACAGCGCATGTATTCTCAGTCCCAAAAATATATATAAAAGGGAGCAAATGAAACTCACCATACTGTATTTCGTAGTAAAAATACATATAACGTCATTTAACAAGTGCAAGGTTGGCCTCGGATTCACGAACCTAAATTAATTATATATATTTATATATTGGTTAATATCTGTTTAACAATTAAGGTCAAGTCGTAGTGTACCTCAATCCTAATGCTCGAGACTAATATGCAACAGTTAAAAAAATGAATTTGACTCAAAATGATTTCTAAAATTTACACATGCTTAAATATCGTTATTTTATATTTTTAAATATTTTTACAAAATTTATTAGAGTAAAATATAATTCATTTATTAATTAATAAAACTTTATATAAAAATATACTAAAATGATAAGTTAATATTTTATAATAATAATAATATTTCCATTAAAATAATACTTTTAATAAAAATGATAATTTTAATGTTAATAAAAATAAATTGATAGTTTTAATAATAACAACGATCAAAATAATAATTTGATAGTTTTTGATAAAAATATTAATTATTTTTAATTGTTAATAATCATAATAATAATAATAATAATGATGATAATAATCAAATAATAATAACGATGATTTTAACGACAACGTAATAGTAAAAATAATCATTTTTAATAATTAATACAAAAATTCAGTTGACTATAACTTCTAATCCGTCCGTCAAATCCATTCGATATCTAAATGAAAAGTTTATAGTTTTTCGCCACCTTTCCAAAAACATGCATATCATATACCTTATCTCAACCGCATGAGTATCTAATTCAGAATCTATCCTAAAATATATTTTGACAATATTAAATATACAATCATGCATGATCCTAAATACTCGTGCATTAGTCAAGGATACACTACTAATATATAAAAATTAAGTTATGAGTGCTCACGTATCAATATTGAGATTCAATATTGCAGGAAAGAACGTAGATCGCAACGGAGATGATAAACACTAAATTGACTCACGAGCAAAACCCTCGAATCATACCCATAACCTCCAAATCAATATCCCATAACCTCCTTAGCCTTGACTCACTCGAAAACCAGTTTTGAAAAATAACACACGTATGACCTCGTCGTAGTATTTTATGTATATTACTAATAATATCACTCCTAATAATAATAATAATAATAATAATAATAATAATAATAATAATAATAATAATAATAATAATAATGATAATAATAATGATAATAATAATGATAATAATAATAAAAAAATAAATAATAAGTAAGTATGTATATGTATATTTAGAGAGAGTGAGATCGAGATAGATGAAAAGATCAAAAACCGGGTACGTTCCATATTTATAGAAAAGTTATCTCACCAACTACATAAGGTGTCCGTGATTTGTGGCATTTACATCCCATATGAAATAAATAAATAAAAAAACGTGTAAAAATTCTTAGCCACTTCATTTTACGTATTACACTTAGGCACCATGTTTATTTAATATATTATATATAAATTATTATTTAATCTATACAATTAATTATATATTATATTATATTTACGGTTATGGTAAAAATATAATTTTTACAAAAATGACACGGTCGTGGTCTCACGACTCATGTACCACTTTCAGTTTTTCGAGCGCACTTTCGTACGTTTAGAAAACTAGCCTTTTACGTTACGTGACGTGTACCTTTAATAATAATTTGATTTATTTATCAAAGATTTACTTTATGAAAAATGTAACCTATAAAATTGAGCGTTGTGGTCATTTCCTTCTATAAATCAAAGTCTCGATGTTTGTCAAAATATTTTATTTTAATTTAAACGTTTTGTGACATGTACCTTTATCAATAACTAGACTTAAATTAATTAAAAACTAACCCACTCAAAGTGTAACTTAATCTTTTGAGTGTTGTGGTCATTTACTTATATAAATCACACTCTCATTAATTAACCAAGTATATTTAATTTCAAAACGTTTTATATTTAGTTAAATATTATATTTAGTCATTTCGTAAAATACATAAATATATATTTAATGAACACGTTTTATTTAAATATTTATTTTTTATTAAAATCACGGACCGTTAACATTTACAATTTGTCAAAAGGTTTCTAAAAAAAATTCTAACTTTTAAGATAGCGTTAAAAATCTTTATTCTTATTGAAATGACTCGTTAATAATTTTGACAAAAGTGGTTTCAGATATTTATAAAATTCTATTATCTTTTACTCTCACCGATAACTATAGTAATCTTATATCAAAACCAAATATTACATATCTAATACCTTGTTAACGTTATCAATTAATAAGTATATATTGTATATACACATAAATGTTCGTGAATCGTCAGGCTTGGTTAAAGGGTAACTGATTATCCAAATATAGATTTCAAACTTTCTAGACTCAACATTACAGATTTTGCTTATCGTGTCGGGAACATATAAAGATTAAGGTTTAAATTTGATCGGAAATTTCCGGGTCATTACAGTACCTACGCGTTAAAGAAATTTCGTCCCCGAAATTTGATAGAGGTCGTCATAGATAACAATAGGAATGTTTTCATGACGAATATAAGGTAGTAATGAAGTTTTATCATTATTGAGAGATATAGATAAAACGATTCGATCATGTGAAGCGTACGAGTGAAGCTATCACAAAAGAGTGAAATGAGTAAATAAATATATTCGTTTCAACCGATGACATAGTTACTATTGATTTCTGGGATTTAAGTGATTTAAAGAAAATCTTACGTACTAAGATTTGGTTCTTCGGCGATCAGGATCTTCTTTGATTTAATGCGGAAATCTGTTTTGATTCCTATGTCGGATATTTCACTATAAATCCACCTCCTTCCCTTCCTTACTTCCATAACTCACATCTTCTATCCTTTCTCCTTTAATTCATACCTTAATGCTTCATCCCGTTCTGATTCTTGTTATACTTCTAACTTTCATATCTTTCATTCTTCTCTTCCATCTGCCGCCAGAAGAATCTATTCACTTCTGTTATTTCCTTGGAATTATAATGTTTTTAATTCTCCCGTGTCTTTACGTTGCAATACGTATTGATATACATGGTTTGTAATTTCTGGGTGGTTGTTGGGTTTTATATCTTCCCTTATACTTCGATGTCCCTGCTTCTGTCTTCTATAATCATTGTCATCCACAGTTAATGCTCTCTCCTATTTGCTGCAATTTATACTCCAATTTCTATTTTGGGGCTTTGTCCCTTCGTTTCTTCTTCCCGTCCTCGAGTCAAGCGAGCAATGATCCAAAATTTGTAGGTATGAAATTCGAAATGAACATAGCTAATATTCTAAGAAAGAAATGGTAATGGCACGATTTTGATTTGTTAAATTACCAGAATACCCTGGAAAAGACCAAATCATCAAGAAATATTTTCTTGATATTTTTAGAATTTAGATAGAATGTAAGAGCCGTGTAAATGGCACATGATAATGGTACTGTGAATCATCACATTCCATTAGAAACTCAACATGACTTACTGTAATATAATGACGTTGATCAAGTGTCATTATATTATACTAATTCATGCTTCAGTTCCCAACACTACTTCAAAACATTCGTATTTTAAACTCGGAGGTTTCAGATTTTAGAAACTAACACAGTTTCTTTTATATTGTAACGCAGATATTACGGAGAGATACATGATCTCAGATAAGAATAGTTGTGAAAATATCTTCAGAAATATTGAGGATATTTATAATGAAAGGTACGATGTTATAAGATGATGAAGAAGAATATCATCTGGAAAGGTTTAGAATAAGGAGTAGGGTTCTTACTAACGGTTTCAACAGACACTGAATCATTTGTATTCTTTGGAGTCAAACTTATTCTTTGTGATTTGTTCACGGTTTCCTTCATAGTTTCGCATAATCCACTTTTCGGTGCTAAATTTTCTATTGAGTGTTCCTAACACTTCCTTCTTTGTCATCAACTTTTGGCTATTAAGACCATCTACAACATGCTGCTTCGTCAGCATTTTCAAAGTTAACGGATCTGGGTCATCGGTTATCAAACCGAGGTAGTTTCAGGAGAATTGTGTTTTTAGACGATTAAACGCTGATGGTAATATGGTGGAATATAAAAGATTCTCCAGTAACGATGACGAAAAGACAACGTATATATCAAGGTTATAATAAGGTTGATTTGAACGAAGAGTCGAAGTTGGCTTGCTGGAGCTGTGACAAAATTGGCTACTTTGAATAAGAGTCATAAGGTTGTTTTTGCTAATAAATGCTAAAGAATTCCGACGCGGTTATGGGTTAAACTATGACTTTGGGTTCAAGAGTTTTTTGCAGGTGCATAAATCTTTTCTTCCGTAGATGAAGTGCGGTTGATTCAACTTCTCGATTGAGGTATTTTCAAGGATTATGAAGATTTGAACGCGGATTGTAATCGTCGAGATTCAAATGAGGTTTAAGACGAAATCAAGTGGCAAACTTGAAGAATTGTTTAGTTTCATATGTTATAATCAATATTTTAATTTATTTTAATTGTCCAAAGTTAGCAGTCCAATAGTCCAATTGTCCAATAGTCCAATAATTTCATATATAATTTAATATATAATATTTGAATTAATTAATACGTATCGTGACCCGTGTACCGGTCTCAGTATTGATCACAACTCAAACCATATATATATTTTGGAATCAACCTCAACCCTGTATAGCCAACTCCAACATTCACATATAGAGTGTCTATGGTTGTTCCGAAATATATATATAGATGGGTCGATATGATAGGTCGAAACCTTGTATACGTGTCCCGTTATTTAAAGTGCGTAAAATAAATAAATATATATCATGACCCATGTACAACGTATTGTCTCAGAACTAATCCGACGTATTGTGTACATGTATCCCGATTAAAGTGCGTAAAAGTAAATAACAGAAATTAAATGACGATAAATAAAATTGCGATAATTAAATTGCGATAAATAAAATGTAACCAGTTAGCTAGGAACAGTTAGCTAGGAACAGTTAGCGTGGAATCTTAACAAAATTCATCATAGTTAATTTGTTTGTTTCTAACACTTTTTTTTTTTGTCCAATGTTTTCTTCGTTATGCCACTTGTTGGATTCTGATAGGTCAAAATCCAATTATGAAAGTTGAATGGAAATGGTTATTTTGTGGTGAACGGATACGTATATCGGTAGTTGTAAGTAGGATAGTAAATGACCGTTGAATCAGAATCGAAGAATGTACAGTGTAACTTATTAATGTGAAATCTAAATATTCCTCGGGTACTACCTACCCGTTAAAATATTTTCATCATTAATAGTTTGTACGAAAGAATTTCTAATTACAATCTTTATGAAAATATACTTGCATATATATTTTCTTCAGATGTAATCATGGATGTAATGAGTCAATAAGATATTAAACTCATTTGATTTATCGTTAGTACTTGATTACATGGTCTCTAAAACATTAGAGATTACATAATCGTCATTTCGAGTGAAGACAAATGAAGTAGAACGATATGTAGAACGAAGATCATACTCGAAGTACAGATGGTGATATTGAGGCGTGTGATGTTGATATCCGAGGTACAGTTTGTGATGTTGAGGTTTATGATACGGTTGTGATTGGGATGATAAGGGTACTGTCGGCGGTTGATGATGGTGGTACTGATTATGCTGCTGGTGCTGATGCTGGTGTTTGTAACCTTCGCACCATGTTCTCCAAAGCCGTCACGCGAGCGCGAAGTTCGTTAACTTCTGTTATTACACCGGGATGATTGACGGTTGGAGCGAGCGGATAAATAAGATTCGAAATATGGGATAGTATATAATCGTGACGAGATACTCTAGAGATGAGAGAGAAAATGGTTTCTCGAACAGGTTCGCCGGTAAGTGCTTCAGGTTCATCACCAAGTGAACAATTTGGTGGATGGAATGGATCCCCTTCTTCTCGTCTCCAGTGATTTAGTATATTACGAACCCATCTCCAATTCATCCAAAATAGATGATGGGAAATTGGTTGATCCATTCCGGTGACGCTGCCTTAGGAGCTCGATTGAAAATCCATATTGGCGTAGCTGTCGGAGTCTGAGGAATTCGAACTGGATGCGAAATCCATCTTGTATAGTTGGGGAAATGAATTTTTAGTATGGAATAGATGGTAGGAGTTAGATTTGGTATTCTTCAATACATAATTTACATATGTATATATATAATACCAAAATCCCATAAATTACGGAGGATCTTTGAAAAGATGTCAGACAAAGGTAACAATAACAGATATGCTAAGATATGAATTTTGTCTTTACACTATCGATGCACTAAATGCAGTAAGACGTGTCTAGATTTAAGAATGATAAGCAGGTAATTTCCTAAGGATGATAAGCAGATAATTTCCGACTAGAATTGATAAGCAAAACTTTTGACATGCAGACACGGTCGAAGTCCAGACTCGCTAATGTATCCTAACAACTTATCAGTTAGACACAATAATGCAGACCTGGTTCGCTAAGACCACCGCTCTGATACCAACTGAAAGGACCCGTTCATATATATTATAAACGATTCACAATAGTTGATTACATCGCGAGGTATTTGACCTCTATATGATACTTATTACAAACATTGCATTCGTTTTTAAAAGACAAACTTTCTTTACAACAAAAGTTGACAGCATGCACACCATTTCATAATACATCCAACTATAATTGGCTTAATAATAATCTTGATGAACTCAATGACTCGAATGCAACGTCTTTCAAAATATGCCATGAATGACTCCAAGTAATATCCTTAAAATGAGCTAATGCACAGCGGAAGATTTCTTTAATACCTGAGAATAAACATGCTTTAAAGTGTCAACCAAAAGGTTGGTGAGTTCATAGGTTTATCATAACAATCATTTCAATATATTAATAGACCACAAGATTTCCGTTTATAAATATATGTACACTCGCAAGTGTATAAAAGTATTCTATAAATTGTAGGCACCCGGTAACAAGCCTTAACGTTCATGTTTTACCCTCTGAAGTACACACCAGATCAGGTGTGTTTAAAATAACCTCGAAGTACTAAAGCATCCCATAGTCAGGATGGGGTTTGTCAGGCCCAATAGATCTATCTTTAGAATTCGCGCCTACCGTACATAGACAGGTAGTTTAATGTTACCAAGCTAAGGGTATATTTCTGGTTTAAACCCACGTAGAATTAGTTTTAGTACTTGTGCCTATTTCGTAAAACATTTATAAAAACAGCGCATGTATTCTCAGTCCCAAAAATATATATAAAAGGGAGCAAATGAAACTCACCATACTGTATTTCGTAGTAAAAATACATATAACATCATTTAACAAGTGCAAGGTTGGCCTCGGATTCACGAACCTAAATTAATTATATATATTTATATATTGGTTAATATCTGTTTAACAATTAAGGTCAAGTCGTAGTGTACCTCAATCCTAATGCTCGAGACTAATATGCAACAGTTAAAAAAATGAATTTGACTCAAAATGATTTCTAAAATTTACACATGCTTAAATATCGTTATTTTATATTTTTAAATATTTTTACAAAATTTATTAGAGTAAAATATAATTCATTTATTAATTAATAAAACTTTATATAAAAATATACTAAAATGATAAGTTAATATTTTATAATAATAATAATATTTCCATTAAAATAATACTTTTAATAAAAATGATAATTTTAATGTTAATAAAAATAAATTGATAGTTTTAATAATAACAACGATCAAAATAATAATTTGATAGTTTTTGATAAAAATATTAATTATTTTTAATTGTTAATAATCATAATAATAATAATAATAATAATAATGATGATAATAATCAAATAATAATAACGATGATTTTAACGACAACGTAATAGTAAAAATAATCATTTTTAATAATTAATACAAAAATTCAGTTGACTATAACTTCTAATCCGTCCGTCAAATCCATTCGATATCTAAATGAAAAGTTTATAGTTTTTCGCCACCTTTCCAAAAACATGCATATCATATACCTTATCTCAACCGCATGAGTATCTAATTCAGAATCTATCCTAAAATATATTTTGACAATATTAAATATACAATCATGTATGATCCTAAATACTCGTGCACTAGTCAAGGATACACTACTAATATATAAAAATTAAGTTATGAGTGCTCACGTATCAATATTGAGATTCAATATTGCAGGAAAGAACGTAGATCGCAACGGAGATGATAAACACTAAATTGACTCACGAGCAAAACCCTCGAATCATACCCATAACCTCCAAATCAATATCCCATAACCTCCTTAGCCTTGACTCACTCGAAAACCAGTTTTGAAAAATAACACGCGTATGACCTCGTCGTAGTATTTTATGTATATTACTAATAATATCGCTCCTAATAATAATAATAATAATAATAATAATGATAATAATAATGATAATAATAATAAAAAAATAAATAATAAGTAAGTATGTATATGTATATTTAGAGAGAGTGAGATCGAGAAAGATGAAAAGATCAAAAACCGGGTACGTTCCATATTTATAGAAAAGTTATCTCACCAACTACATAAGGTGTCCGTGATTTGTGGCATTTACATCCCATATGAAATAAATAAATAAAAAAAAAACGTGTAAAAATTCTTAGCCACTTCATTTTACGTATTACACTTGTTTTGAACGAAACTCGTAAAACGGCCGATGTGGGCCCCGTTTTGTAAAACTCATTTTATTATTGAATCGTATGAGTTTTAACTATTATAACATGTTGTGAAAAGCGTTTCGTCTAAATATGTCGGGAAGTGGGAGATCTTTATTTGAAAATTTGCAAAACCGGACAGAACTGATTGGGGCCTGTGCGCGCTGCGCACCCTGAGGTGGTGCGCGTGGCGCACTCTCCTGCTATAAAAAAAATTTATTTCACGTAATCAGTTGGTTATTGGTTTGGGTTGTTACAAGTGGTATCAGAGCATGGTCTAAGGGATTTAGGCGACTTGAGATATGTGCCTAGACTTAGACTTTATTGTGTATGCGCATTATGCGGGACTTGTAGGAGACGGGTCGGACGGGGATTGGTTAGTGCCTAGTTTTAGGTGAACTAACTATGCGCTAATTGTTTTGTGTTATGTTTTTACAATCATCGAGCGAAATAGACGTTGTACTAGCGAGTTAATGCGACGTGCTCGCGTAACAATGATTAGCTACCATTGTTACGGGTTCAAATCGTGTCAAACAAGCGATGTACGACGATTGTTGAGCAAGATGGGGCGGTGTGGTGTTCATGTATATTGTGTCATGTCTTTTCGTTCGTTATTTAATTTACTTCGTTTTATAGAATGAAGATGAGAAATGGACATGATACCAATGAAGGAGGCACTAGCGAGGACGTTGAACTCACGGTCAAGGTTGAGGCCATCTTTAAAAGGCTAAAAACGGAATTTCTTGACGATGTCCGAAAGGTTTTCCAAGAATCGGTTGATGGGCAAGTAACCGAAATGATAAATGAGCGAATGAATGTCGTGATCGAGGAGGCATTGGAAGCTAGAAACATTCATCCTCGTGGCGAAGGGGGTGATGGTAACGGTGGGAATGGAAGGCGGGACTTCCATTACAAATATTTCAAGGATAATCAACTCCCGATGTTTAATGGGATACGAGATCCGTTAAAAAGCACATGTTGGATTTCCGATATCGAGGGAGCTTTCCGTACCGCGGAATGTCCTCCCGAGAAGAAGGCGAGGTATGGTTCTAGCATGTTACGAGAAGAGGCGAAGTTGTGGTGGGATGATAAAATCCAACTATATGGTGAAGAGAAATGCATGAGCTTGATGTGGGAGGAGTTTAAGAAGGAATTCTTCAAAGAATATCGAACTTCTTCCTACCTTGATAGAATCCGGGACGAGTTGCACAATTTGCGATAAGGTTTAATGGACTTGGTTACTCTTAAGTCTACCTTCTTGGCAAAGACTCGTTTTTGTCCGGAATATGTTGGTGACGACCACAAGTTGATGAAAGATTTCTACCGTACCTTGAATGATGAATTGAAGGGTAAGATTAGTCGGGGAATGGCTAAGTCTTTTGAAGAGTTATTCGAATTGGCTCGGGGTTTTGAGCCGGAGGTTCCAAGAAAAAGCGATTTCACTTTTTCTAAAAGAAAGTTTGAAGGATCAAGTCATTCGAACTTTTCAAACAAGAAGTCAAAGAAGGGTTCTGAAGGTGCAAATAGCATGAAGAAGGGTGATACTCTGAGTTACGAGCCCACGTATTTTAATTGTAAACAAAGAGGACACATGGCCCGTGATTGTACCAATGCGCCGAACAAAGTTACTTGTTATAATTGTGGTAAAGAAGGGCACAAGAGGCCGGAGTGTCCCGGTTTAAACATCGATCATGTTAAACGGTTGGAGAAAGCGGAGGGCACGGCTAGGGGTCGCAATTACTTAATGACCAATGATGAGGCCATGCAATCTAACGAAGTTGTTTCAGGTACTTTCATAGTTAACTCTAATCCGGCACTGATACTTTTTGATAGTGGTGCTAATTTGTCGTTTGTGTCTCCAAGATTTGTGCCTAAATTAAATAAACCGCTAGTTAAGTTAAGTCGTCCGGTAGAAGTTGAAATAGCAGATGGCAAGAAGGCGCTAGTGGTTGATGTGTGTAAAAATTGTAATGTTGTGTTTGGTGCCGAAAGTTTTAAAATCGATCTCATTCCGATGACTTTGGGTGATTTTGATATCGTTGTTGGTATGGATTGGCTCGATCATAATAGAGCCAATATTGCATGCCATGAAAAATCTATTCAAGTGAAGACCCCTAGTGGGGGAGAGTTAATTATTCACGGTGATAAACAAAGAAGACTTGTGCCGATATGCACTTTTGCACGGGCACGTCGTTTCTTTGTTAGTGGTGGCATGACTTTTCTTGCCCATGTTGTTGATACTCGAAATGAGCCACCATCCATTCGTGAAATTTCGGTGGTAAGTGAATTTGAAGATGTTTTTCCAGATGAGTTACCGGGTGTTCCGGCAGAAAGACAAGTTGAATTTCGCATTGATGGTTCTGGGGGCTACCCCCATTGCTAAAACTCCTTATCGTTTAGCACCAACGGAAATGCAAGAGTTGTTAAATCAAACCCAAGAGTTGCTTGAAAAGGGTTTTATTCGACCGAGTGCTTCTCCATGGGGCGCCCCGGTTTTATTCGTGAAGAAGAAGGATGGTAGTATGCGGATGTGCATCGATTATCGGGAGTTGAATAAAGTGACGATCAAGAATCGTTATCCATTGCCTCGGATTGACGATTTGTTCGACCAACTCCAAGGTGCAACGTATTTCTCTAAAATTGACCTACGGTTCGGCTATCACCAAATGCGGGTCCGTGAGGAAGATATTGAGAAAACGGCTTTTCGAATGTGTTATGGGCATTTTGAGTTTGTGGTAATGCCTTTTGGTCTTACGAATGCACCGGCGGCATTCATGGATCTTATGAACCGAGTGTACCAACCTATGTTGGGCAAGTCGGTAATTGTGTTCATTGACGACATACTTGTCTATTCGAAGAGTATGAAGGAACATGAATATCATTTGCGGAGTGTGTTAAGGACGTTGCGGAAGGATAAAATTGTATGCAAAATTCTCCAAATGTGAATTTTGGCTAAGGGAAGTTCAATTCCTTGGCCATATTGTGAACAAAGATGTTATTCAAGTAGATCCGGGGAAGATCGAGATGGTAAAGAGTTGGGGACGACCGACTACGCCTACGGAAATTCGAAGTTTTCTCGGATTGACCGGTTATTATCGTCGGTTTATCCAAGACTTTTCTAAAATTGCTTCTCCATTAACGAAATTGACGAGAAAGAACGCGAGGTTTAATTAGGAGAACGAGAAAGAAATTGCTTTTCAATTGTTAAAAGAGAAGTTGTGTCAAGCTCCGATTTTAGTATTGCCGTAAGGGGTAGAAGACATGACGGTTTATTGTGATGATTCTTTAAATGGGCTTGGGTGTGTTCTAATGCAAAGGGGTAAAGTCATCGCTTATGCCTCTCTACAATTAAAGGAACACGAAACGAGATATCTGACTCATGATCTTGAGTTGGAGGCGGTTGTGCATGCGTTGAAAATTTGGCGCCATTACTTGTATGGTGTCAAGTGTACGATTTATTCGGATCACAAGAGTTTGAAACATCTTTTTGATCAACGAGATTTGAATTATCGTCAACGTAGATGGATGGATGTGGTGAAAGATTATGATTGTGAGATACTTTATCATCCGGGCAAGGCGAATGTGGTCGCGGATGCGTTAAGTCGAAAGAGTCAACATCCGGCGTTAAGATTGGGATTGTTACGTATGACTATTACTAACGATTTCCTTGTAAAGCTTGGTGAGATTCAAATTGAGGCATTTGTTAACAATAAGCATGAAGAACGAATCGTGGGGCAAACAGAGTTTATTACCTTAGGTCCGCATGGTTTGTTATCTTTTCAAGGAAGAGTGTGGGTGCCAAAAATGGGTGATCATCGACGAGTGCTACTTGATGAAGCACAAAAGTCAAAGTATTCTATTCATCCGGGCGCGACGAAAATGTATCTTGATTTGAAGAAAGAGTATTGGTGGCCGGGCATGAAACGTGATGTTGTAAAGTATGTTGAACAATGTGTCACTTGTTTGCAAGTTAAAGTCGAACACCAAAAGCCGTATGGTAAGTTAAAACCATTGGAAATTCCGAAATGGAAATGGGAGCACATTACCATGGATTTCATCACAAAGTTACCAAAGACGGCGAGAACCCAATTTGACTCGATTTGGGTAATAGTTGATCGATTGACGAAGAGTGCCTAGTTTCTTCCCATTCGGGAAGCGATATCGTCGGAAACTTTGGCTAAGTTGTTTATCAAGGAGGTGATAGCGAGACACGGGGTTCCTATATCTATTATTTCGGATCGAGATACTCGTTTCACATCTCAGTTTTGGGAAAATTTTCATGAAGATATGGGCACACAATTGAAATTGAGCACGGCGTATCATCCTCAAACGGACGGTCAAACTGAACGTACGAATCAAACTTTGGAAGATATGTTACGGGCGTGTATTATTGATTTCGGTGGTAGTTGGGATGAGCACTTACCGTTGGTGAAATTCTCGTACAATAATAGTTATCATACTAGTATCGGGATGCCACCTTATGAGATGCTTTATGGGCGGAGGTGTCGAACTCCGATTTGTTAGGGCGAAGTGGGTCAAAGAGAAATCGGGAGTACCGATTTGGTTTTAGAGATGAATAGCAAGATTGATATGATTCGGACTCATTTGAAAAAGGCTCAAAATAGACAAAATTCGTATGCCGACAAACGTAGGCGAATGATCGAATTCCAAGAAGGTGACATGGTGATGCTTAAGGTTTCGCCATGGAAAGGTGTTATTCGGTTTCGAAAACGGGGAAAGTTAGCTCCTCGGTTTATTGGCCCATTTAAAATTCTAGCTCGTGTTGGTGAAGTTGCGTATCATTTGGAATTGCCTAAAGAGCTTGCGGGGATCCATAATACATTTCATGTTTCCCATCTCCGTAAGTGTCTTGCGGATGATTCATCTTGGGTGCCATTAGACGAGATTGAGCTGAATAACAAGTTAGAGTATATTGAGGAGCCGATTGATATACTCGATGAGAAAGTCAAAAGGTTGAGAAATAAAGAGGTGAGAACTTTTAAGGTTCAATGGCATCGTAGTAAAGGTTCCGAGTTTACTTGGGAGCCCGAAGAATTCGTGTTGGTTTATCTTCCCTCTTGTCATGCGGCTTGGATCGCGAGGACGCGCTCCGATTCAAGTGGGGGAGAGTTGTAAGACCCTAATCATTTTGTACAGCAGTGTATATATGATACATAGAGTGTGGGTATCTTTGTGTAATTAAACTGAAGTCAGAATCTGTCCAGCACTTAGTGCGCGCTGCGCACACTAAAGGGAGCGTGATAATGCTAAAAATGAACATATATTTCATAGCATTATCCCTCAAGAAAGACAAGCTTTTAGTTGCAATTGTTCTATTTACAAGTGATATCCGTTTAAATAATAAAAGGTGAAGACAAAAGACAGATTCGACGAATTAAAGACGCAAACGACCAAAAAGCTAAAAAGTACAAAGTACAATTAAAGTGGTTCAAATTATTGATGAGAAACGTCTAAAAATTACAAAGAGTACAAGCTGTGAAACACAAAGTACAAGATATTAAATTGTACGAAAAGGTGTTCGAAAATCCGGAACCGAGACATGAATCAACTTTCAGCGCTCGACGCAACGGACCAAAAATTACAAGTCAACTATGCACAAGAATATAATATTATATATAATTAATTATATATATATATATATATATATTATATTATTTTAATCAAAGCAGCCCACGTTGAATTCATTTGGTGAGCTGGATTCCAGACCTCCGCACTCGCGAAGCTTTTATGAAGGAAACATCCGCACTCGCGGAGATCTACAGTGAAATGTGGGGCTATAAAAGGTCGCGCATTCTGATCGATTTTATTCACTCTTTTTCAATCTATATATCTCTCACGATATATATATATATATATATATATATATATATATATATATATATATATATATATATATATATATATATATATATATATATATATATATATATATAATTTTAATTTTAATTTTAATTTAAGTTTAATAATAATAAGGTTATAGTGGCGAATGTTGTAAGTGTGTAAGTCAAAATTCTGTTCGTGTAACGCTACGCTATTATTAATCATTGTAAGTTATGTTCAACCTTTTTAAATTAATGTCTCGTAGCTAAGTTATTATTATGCTTATTTAAGCCGAAGTAATCGTGATGTTAGGCTAAATATTAAAGACGGGGTAATTGAGCTTTGTACCATAATTGGGGTTTGAACAAAAGAACGACACTTGTGGAAATTAGACTATGGTCTATTAATGGGCTTTATATTTTTTTAATTCAATGATAGTTCGTTAATTTAATATAAAGATTTACAATTGGACGTAATTATAAATAACCACATACACTCGATCGGACACGATGGGCGGGATATTTATAAGTACTAATAATCGTTCATTTAACCGGACACGGGAATGGATTAATAGTTAATGGACTTATTAAAACATGGGTGAATTACATACAAGGAAAATTGGTGTAATTATAGTTTAAGTCCCCAATTAGTTGGAATATTTGACTTCGGATATAAGGATAATTTGACGAGGACACTCACACTTTATATTTATGACTGATGGACTGTTATGGACAAAAATCAGATGGACATATTGAATAATCCAGGACAAAGGACAATTAACCCATAGTAATAAATTAAAATCAATACGTCAAACATCATGATTACGAAAGTTTAAATAAGCATAATTTCTTTATTTCATATTTTATCGCACTTTTATTTACTGTCATTTATTTATTGCACTTTTTAATTATCGTACTTTTTAATTATCGCAATTTTATTTATCGCACTTTAATTATTTTCATTTACTTTACGCTTTAAATTAAGTTATATTTATTTTTAATATTTTACATTAGGTTTTAACTGCGACAAAAGTTTTAAAATCGATAAACCGGTCATTAAACGGTAAAAACCCCCTTTTATAATAATAATACTACTCATATATATATTTATATATTTACAAATATAGTTTTAAAAAAATATAGCGTTAAACTTGGCTAGCTCCCTGTGGAACGAACCGAACTTACTAAAAACTACACTACTGTACGATTAGGTACACTGCCTATAAGTGTTGTAGCAAGGTTTAGGTATATCCACTCTATAAATAAATAAATAACTTTTGTAAAATTGTATCGTATTTAATAGTATTTCGCAATAAAAATATAATTATTTCGTATACACCTCTACGCACATCAAGTATTTTTGGCGCCGCTGCCGGGAAACTTCATAAACTCCGAAAGCGAAACGCTGTATAAAAAAAATTATTAAGTTTTAATTTATTTTTGTAAAAATATAAGTTTTTAAATATTAAAAACAAAAATATAAAAACATAAAAAAAAGTTTATTTTTTTTAAGTTACAACAAACTAATAAGTATTTGAAAAAAATTTAAGTTTTGTTTAAATTATATTTTCTATAAAATAAAAACAGAAAATTAAAAACAAAGTAAAAAAGTAGGAAAAAAAACAACTGAACCTGCAAGAATTCGACCTGCACCTCAGCTGAATCTGTATCATCCGCACTCGCGGAGCTTTTTGCCAGCTGGTATCCGCACTAGCGGAGATCTCTGACAGGTCAAACATTGGACAGCATTAATTACGAAATTAGGGTTAAAATTAATTATTATTAATTAAAATTAGGGTTTTAATTTAATATAATTAGTGTAAGTTTAGTTTTAATTAATTTTAAGTTTTAATTAGTTTTATTAATAATAAAACTAATATTTTTATAAAATAAAATTATAAAAATAATATTTTTATAAAAATTGTATTTTTATAACTTTAAGTTTTATCTTTATATTTTGTATCTTTTTATTCGTAATTGTATATTTTTCGCTCGTAATTAGTTTTAAGTTATAGTTTTTGCCGTAGTTATTTATATTTCTAGATTTTTAGGATTTGCCGTAAAATCTCTTAAGTGCTTTTTCTTTAGACTAAGATTTAGGTGCTTTAGAATTTTACGACATTGTTTATCGCTTTAGTTTTTAATATATTTTAGTACCTTTTTAAGTTATTGCCGTTTTGGATATAGAATTCCTTTTAAGCTTTAAATCCTTTAGACGCAATTTTTAATTTTTAATTTTTAGACTTTTTAAGTTTCGACGCGCTATTTTCTTATTATTTTTCGACGCTTATTTTTTGACGTTTTTCGACAGGCTCTTTTTCTTTCTTATTTCTCGATGCTCTAGTTTTTAGGACATAGAATTTTCTATTTCTTCTCTAAAATTTCAAAACGGAAAAATTATTTTAAGTGGTTAAATTGATAGACATCCAAAATTTTCTGGTTCGTAGTAATAGTTGGATTTGTCAGTGGCGAGTTGTGGGCTTCCGATTTAAAGGGTCCTGGCTACCTGCTGCATCTATTGGCTATTCGAAACGTGGGCAAAATCAGAAAAGTCTATTAATTTGATAACTTGTATAATTTTTATATTTATAACTAATAGGATATTCAGTGAATGCACCGAGCAAAACGTTCACCACCTTTCATACGTTCACCACCTGTAACTCGATCAAGACATCTAGCCAATATTGTCGCCGTTGATTTTTCTTTATAATCGTCATCTAGTCAACCAAGTACTCCAATTCAAATTTCCGATAATCTATTTTTTGAACCCGACCTCACAATTGAGAATCCGGAGGATATTCAGGGACAATTCAGAGATCCTGAACCACTAATCATTCCTCCTGAACCACAAATTACTCATCCAGAGATTGTCGAGGAAGAAACCATTAAATCAGAATCCTCTAGTGATTCAGATTCAGCAAATTCAATCATGGAGAATCTGGAACCTCTAAGTGTAGAAGACCGAATGAGAGCTAAACGCACTGGCTAAGGTCATGCAATTACTCAACCAGACATTAATGATCCAGATTATGAAATCAAAGGACAAATCCTACACATGGTAACTAATCAATGCCAATTTAGTGGTGCGCCAAAGGAAGATCCAAATGAACATCTTCGAACCTTTAATAGGATTTGTACTCTATTTAAAATCAGAGAAGTGGAGGATGAACAGATATATCTCATGTTATTTCCCTGGACTTTAAAGGGAGAAGCCAAAGATTGGTTGGAATCGTTACCTGAAGGGGCGATTGATACATGAGATGTTTTAGTTGAAAATTTCTTAAACAATTCTTTCCGGCATCTAAAGCCGTAAGACTTCAAGGAGAAATAGTTACGTTCACGCAAAAGCCAAATGAAACTCTGTATGAGGCATGGACAAGATTTGCAAAGTTGTTGAGAGGATGTCCGCAACATGGTTTAGACACTTATCAAATAGTACAAATATTCTACCAAGGATGCGACATCACTACACGAAAAGACATCGATATAGCAGCTGGTGGTTCCATTATGAAGAAAACCGCAACTATAGCTTACAAAAATATTGATAACACTGTTTCCCACTCACATGAGTAGCACCAAGAAAAAGATATCGTTAGATCATCTAAAGCAGCTAGAGCCGATTCTAGCCATGACTTTGATTCCATTTCCGCAAAGATAGATACTGTCGAGAGATGAATGGAAAAGATGACTAAAGATATTCACTCAATACGAATTAGTTGTGAGCAGTGTGGAGGACCACATTTGACAAAAGATTGTCTCAGTATTGAACAAACAATGGAACAAAGAGAGAATGTTTCATACATTAACCAAAGGCCTGGAAATAATTATCGAAATAATTATCAACCGCCAAGACCAATCTACAATCAAAACCAGAATTATAACCGAAATGTTCAATACAACAATCAACAAGGTCCTAGCAATCAACAAGTATCCAATAATACTTACAATCGGCAAAGACCTATTTTTCAAAATAAACTACCACAAACCGATGATAAAAAGCCAAATTTAGAAGATATGATGTCAAAGCTAGTTGAATCTCAAACTCAATTTTTCACATCTCAGAAACAAACGAATGAACAAAATGCCCAAGCATTTAGAAATCAGCAAGCTTCAATTCAAAATCTGGAACAAGAAGTGAGTAACCTAGCAGGGTTGATAGGTGAAAGAAAACCGGGAAGTCTACCTAGTGATACAAATGCTAACCCCCAGAATGAAACGGCTAAAGCCATTACCACGAGAAGTGGTATTACACTTAAACCACCTGAAATACTTGTAATTTCTGATGACGCTATTCCTACTCCACGAGAACCACAATCTGAACAAGAGAAAGAAACAGAACCGTTAGTTGAAAAGGTTAATGAAGATAACACAGTTAAGGCTAAACCTTATGTTAAACCATACTAACCACCACTTCCTTACCCGGGTAAAATGAGAAAAGAAAGACTTGAAGCCGAGCAATCCAAATTCTTGGATATGTTTAAACAAATAAATGTAAATCTTCCTTTCATTGATGTGATTTCAGGAATGCCTAGATATGCTAAATTCTTGAAAGATCTAATCACAAATAGAAAGAAAATGGAAGAACTATCGGCTGTTACTATGAATGCTAATTGTTCTGCAGTACTGTTGAATACGATACCAGAAAAATTATCAGATCCAGGAAGTTTCACAATTCCATGTTTTCTGGGTAGTCTTAGTTCAATAGAAGCATTGGCAGATTTAGGTGCTAGTATAAATCTAATACCGTATTCACTATACGCTAAACTAGACCTTGGAGGATTGAAACCAACAAAAATAAGCATGCAACTAGCCGATCGATCAGTAAAATATCCTAGAGGGATAATGGAAAACATGCTAGTTAAAGTTGGTACTTTAGTATTTCCAGTAGATTTTGTTATTCTGGACATGGAAGAAGATTCTCGAGTTCCTCTCATATTAGGAAGACCATTCTTAAACACGGCTAAAGCAATAATAGACGTGTTCGGTAAGAAACTGACCCTAAGTATAGAGGACGAGAGTGTTACCTTTTCTGTTGATAGAGCCATGCAACAACCGCAATCTGCAGATGATACATGTTATTATATTCAAACTATAGATTCACATGCAGAATTGTTAGAAGAATTTCCAGAATTACAAGGAACAGGAGAATGTTCTTTAGGAGAAGGAACTGAACCAATTGATGAAGCTGCAATGTTAGCTGCACTCATGGCTAATGATTATGAACCAACAACAGAAGAACTTCAAATGCTAAAAGAAGAAGACAGATATCGATATAAATCATCGATAGAAGAACCACCGACATTAGAGTTAAAGCCACTTCCAAACTATTTGGAATATACTTATTTCCATGGTGAATCTGAATTACCTGTAATAATATCATCTTCTCTTACTGAAAATGAAAAATCTTAACTCATTTCTGTGCTAAAAGCTCATAAACCAGCTATTGCATGGAAGATTCATGATATTAAAGGCATAAGTCCTTCGTATTGCACACATAAAATCCGTATGAAAGAAGGTCATAAAACGTATGTCCAACGCCAACGAAGACTAAATCCTAATATGCAAGATGTTGTTAAGAAAGAAATTATTAAACTGCTTGATGCAGGTTTAATTTATCCAATCTCTGATAGTCCATGGGTAAGCCCAGTTCAATGCGTACCTAAGAAGGGTGGCATGACTGTCATCACAAATGAAAAAAATGAGCTTATTCCTATAAGGACTGTAACAGGATGGCGTGTTTGTATTGATTATAGAAAATTAAATGACGCCGCCAGAAAAGATCACTTTCCCTTACCTTTCATTGATCAAATGTTGGAAAGATTAGCCGGGAATAGTTACTATTGTTTTCTTGACGGTTTTTCCAGATACTTTCAAATTCCAATAGCACCCGAGGACCAAGAGAAAACCACATTCACATGCCCTTATGGTACTTTTGCTTACAAACGCATGCCATTTGGACTTTGCAACGCCCCTGCAACCTTTCAAAGGTGCATGATGGTAATTTTTCACGACATATAGAAGAATGCATGGAAGTTTTCATGGATGACTTTTCAGTCTTCGGTGATACATTTGAATCATGTCTTGTTAATCTTGAACGAATGCTTATTAGATGTGAACAAGCAAATCTAGTTCTTAATTGGGAGAAATGCCGTTTCATGGTTAAAGAAGGCATCGTTCTTGGTCATAACATTTCAAAGGAAGGAATTGAAGTGGATAGAGCTAAAGTAGATGTAATTGCTAAACTTCCACATCCCACCAATGTTAGAGGAGTTAGGAGTTTTCTAGGGCATTCAGGTTTTTACCGACGTTTCATAAAAGATTTTTCTAAAATTGCCACTCCTATGAATAAACTCCTAGAAAAGGATGCTCCATTCATCTTTTCAGATGAATGCATCAACTCTTTTAATATTCTTAAAGAAAAACTCACTAATGCGCCGATCATGATAACTCCAAATTGGAATCTACCATTTAAACTTATGTGCGATGCAAGTGATTTTGCAATGGGAGCCGTTTTAGGTCAAAGGATTGAAAAACAATTTCAACCTATTTATTATGCTAGTAAGATGTTACAAGGAGCACAAACGAATTACACAACTACTAAAAAAGAACTCCTTGCTATTGTCTTTGCTTTTGACAAATTTCGTCCATATCTCGTTCTTGCTAAAACGGTGGTCTATACCGACCATTCTGCTCTTAGATACCTAATTTCGAAACAAGATGCCAAACCACGATTAATTCGTTGGATCTTACTCTTACAAGAGTTCGATATTGAAATCCGAGATAAAAAGGGAGCAGAGAATCTCGCCGCTGATCATCTTTCTCGTCTTGAAAATCCCGAATTAGAAGTTCTAAATGAATCGGCCATACAAGATAACTTTCCTGATGAATATCTTTTGAAGATCGATTATAATGAAATTCCATGGTTTGCAGACTATGCAAACTACTTAGTATGTGGATTCCTTGAAAAAGGGTTGTCGTACCAAAAACGAATGAAATTCTTTAGTGATATAAGACACTATTTCTGGGAAGATCCACATTTGTTTAAAAGTTGTCCCGATGGAATAATACGCCGATGTGTATTCGGGGATGAAGCCAGTCAAATCTTAAACCATTGTCACACAGGACCAACAGGAGGGCATTATGGGCCTCAACTCACAGCAAGAAAAGTTTACGATGCTGGATTCTATTAGCCTACAATTTTCAAAGACGCACACCTTCTTTGCAAATCCTGTGATGCATGTCAAAGGGCCAGAAAAATAAGTCAACGTGATGAAATGCCACAAAATGTCATTCAAGTATGTGAAGTATTTGACGTTTGGGGTATTGACTTTATGGGTCCATTTCCAAAATCTCATAATAATCTCTACATTCTCGTTGCCATTGATTATGTATCTAAATGAGCGGAAGCACAAGCTCTCCTAACTAACGATGCACGAGTTGTAGTCAACTTTTTAAAACGTCTTTTTGCTAGGTTCGGAATACCTAAAGCTTTAATAAGTGATCGGGGTACTCATTTTTGTAATAATCAACTTGAGAAAGTTCTCAAAAGATATGGAGTAACTCATAAAATCTCAACTGCTTATCATCCACAAACAAGTGGACAAGTTGAAAATACCAACCGAGCATTAAAACGTATTCTAGAGAAAACCGTAGGATCAAATCCGAAGGAATGGTCCATGAAATTGGAGGATGTACTCTGGGCTTTTAGAATAGCCTACAAAACTCCAATTGGAACCACACCTTTTAAACTCGTTTACGGAAAAGCATGTCACCTTCCAGTAGAAATTGAACACAAAGCATTTTGGGCTTTGAAGACATGTAACCTTGATTTACATGAAGCCACACGTTTACGGTTAAGTCAACTAAACGAATTAGAAGAATTAAGACATGAAGCATATGAAAATTCGTTAATCTATAAAGAAAGAATGAAGAAATGGCATGATAAAAGAATCAGAAGTTCAAAAGAATTTAAAGAAGGAGACAGAGTCCTTCTTTTCAATTCACGATTCAAGCTATTTCCTGAAAAATTGAAATCAAGATGGTCTGGACCATTCATAGTCAAAAGAGTTTTCCCGTACGCTACACGCTATGATTACTAAACGTAATAATGATACACTCCCGAGTGAAGTGGTATCATTCATAAGAGGCAAAATGGACGAAGTAAGGAAAGAACTCAGGAAAGATCATCATAAGACACATTTTGGTAAAGGAAAATCAAAATCCGCAACAAAAAGAAGAGCACGACACCTTGAAAGATGTTATAAATGCGGAAAATGGTCACACGAAGGTAAATGTTCAAATAATCAAACATATTCAAATACTGAATTTGTCACTCTATGCAGAGAAGGACCGTTTATATGTTTAGAAGAAAAGATATTGAAGAATCGAGGTTACGCTTACGTAGCTATGGAGAACCAAATCACACGACTCTCCTATAAGTCAGCTAAAGCAGGTCTCTAAGAATTCTATCTAATAGCTAAGTATGTACAGTTTTTATTTTTGTTTTTATTTATTGCTTTTAACCTTTTGATAATAAACGCTAAATCGTTCGCTATAAAGTATTAAATTGGTATTCAATAAAATTAGGTATGCGAAACCGAAATTATTAATATCATACAAAAATTTATTACATCGCTGCGAAATTTACAGTTTATTCTTAAGGTATAAATATCTTTAATTAATCAACCCAAAATATTTCAAAAATTCGTCAGGAGTAAAACTAGGTTATGGAACCGAAATTACTTTACCGAAAAGAGGGCGTATATTTTTATTAATATTTGATTGATTAAAGTGGGATAAAAGACCAAAAAGATTTTTTATTTTTTTTATTTTTACATTAAACTACTATTAAATTAATATATAAATATTAAATTATTAATGTAAATTTTAAAAAAAAAACAATATATTTAAGTTTGTAAATATTTTAAACTACTATTTTTAATATAAGTTTGTAAAATTAAAAATATTAATTATATTTAAATGAATTTTTTAATTTTATGCATTTTAAATTTAAGTTTGATGTGAATTTAAAAACAAAAATTTACTTTATTTCATTAAGTTAAAAATGTGATTTCTAAAAATTCATCTTGAGTTGAAAACTAGGTCATTGAACCGAAATTGCTTTACCCGAGGGTGGGACGAGAAATTTTATTATCATTATTTTTAATCTTATTGAATTAAAGTATGCCAAAAACATAAAAAAAAAAAAAAAAAAAAAAACTCTAAAATCTTTGCTTTTAAAACAAACGCTTTAAAGTGACAAATTTTAAAATTTTGTCGAGAGACGGACTAGGACAACGATTCGAAACGCCCTCATTCTTAAAAGAAACAAATTTTTAAAATTTATTAATCTATGTTTTATTAATTAAAGGTTTTTATAAAAATAAAAAAACCGCACTCGCGGTACTTGATAGGGTCCTACATCCGCAGTCGCGGAGGTTTTGAAATTCAGATGGGGTTAACTGGTCGAACAGAGCAGTCCCAACACACCCACACCCATATTTTTTGCGAAAAAACGCCCAAAAAACGCTCTCAAACTCGAGATTTTTCACCGTTAAACATCAAATTTTTTGCTAAAATCATGTTTAGAAGGATCCTACCAAGAAGTTTCTTAAGGAGATCTGTAATTTCTACATCTAAACACTCTTTAATTTGAAATTTTAGTGTTCTTGAATAAATTTATACCTAATTTGATTTTGATGATTTCTAGTTTAATTATGCTTAAATTGTTTGTGTATTATGTTTGTATAACCTAGATTGATGCTATTTAACATGATTAGAAGCCTTAAACTTCAAATTTTGAGTAATCTAGGGTTTGTGTTCTTGAGCAAAATTGGGGCTTTTTGATATAAACAGGTTATGGCCGAATTTTGTTATTAGTTTATACTAAATTGAGTAGTGTAACATGTTTAGGTTGTTAAATGATCAAAACATTAATCCTAAACATGATTTTACAACCTAAACATGATTTTCAAGTATTAAAGTAGACTTTTTGAGTCAAAAATGCATGAACTCAATTTAATTAATATGAATGCCATTTGGAACTTGTTTAATTGCTAGTAATGATTCTTTTGACATGTTATTTGAGATAAAAGCTAAAGAACATTGTATACATTTTCATATATGTTTATTTGTAAAAATGTAGAATTGTTAATATTGTGAAAATGCATATAAAGTTTAATATGGATTAAACATGTCATTATGATTGTTTTGATTTATGATTTTGCTAACATTAATGCATATTTGGATGCACAAAACTTGTGTTTAATGTGTTTTGTAGACTGAAAGGGGTGAATCTTCATTAGCATCTCAGGCTCACAATGCTCCTCCTGAGAATGCAGAAGAACGGGAGATTAACGACCAATATAGACAAAATCTACCGCATCAATTCATTTCATATTCAAATATAGAATTGACAGATTTACATCCTAATTTAAGGTTTGACCGACAATGGATAGATTATCCAAAATACCAGAGGAACTTGCAAACCCTTCAGTCTAATGTTGTTGAAGTACCCAGAGTAATAGATTGGGAACCATTAGAAACAGTGGGATTGGACGGTCCAATCAGAGAATTACTTACACAAAGGTATGGTAATTCTACTTTTAATGATTGGGAATGTTTGTTTAATATACGTAGGCGTGTATATAGAGAATGGTGTGTGGAATTATTATGTAGTGTTGAAATAAATGATCGGGTAGCTACCTTAACCGATCGTAGTTTTATTAGATTTTTATTAGGAGGTGTGATGCGCCATATGTCTCTACTAGACATGGCTCGGGCTTTGTGTATATATACGCCTGAGGAACTAGCATCTACTGATTGTCAAAGGTTGATAGTTAATGGTAGGAGGGTTGATGAAAATTTTGATATGAATGGAATATGGAGTAGATTGACTAGGCATAACCGATTTCGTGGGGAGAATAACTCTTCTACTGATATTGATAGAGCTGAGCTAAGAGTAATCCATAGGTTCTTAGCAAACTCGATTACACAGTGAGGTAAGAACAAAGAGAAAGTAAATGAGAATGATTTATTTTATCTCATGTGTATTCGAGACCCACAGAGCGCTGTTAGTATACCTTATTGTGTGGGTTATTATTTATCGACTATGGTTAGGAGTATACGGCCTAATGGTATAATAGGAGGTGGTATCTTTGTTACTTTAATTTCTGAGTATCTCGGTGTCGATAGAAATCAGGGGGAAAGTATATCATGGTGCTAAGGTTTTAAAGAAACGAAATAACGCTGCAGCACCATATGATGGACAGCATCCACAGGTCGAAAGAGATCAGCAGCAAGGTAATGCGGGAGGGGGGAATCAGATGACAGAAATGCAAATTTTTATGGCTCAACATGAGTATGAAATGGCTAGACAACGAGCATTTCAAGAATGGCAGTATCATCAAAACCAAATCATAAGTCATTGTACACACATAAATACAAACTACATTCCTACTCCAATGCCCGTATTTCCTCCTTGGACTATACAGACCCAACCACCGTACCCTACATATGACCCATCTCAAGCATTCTACAGCATATACAGCTATGAATGGGATCCCTACTGGCACCATCCTCATCAACCCTGATTTTCTTTTATGCCTATTTTTATTTATTTAGTAACTTGTAATTTTATACTTTTAATGTTTCTTTTGATACTATAATAGTTTTTATAAATTTCTAACTTTTATTATTAGATTTTTAATAATTTTTGAATGTGGGGTGATATACCCAACTTCAAAAATATGTATATATATGTTTGTAGTTTATCTCATGTACAAAACAGGGTAAAACAGCGCATTTTCAAAGACTGGCATTAAGTTCAGCAAAAGCAATTAATTTTGATGACAAGATGCAAAATATATGTGAAATAACAACTGTAGGAATGAACAACTGATGTGCACCATTTATCATTCAACAAACAAACGCCAATATGTTTGGAAATTTTGGTAAAATTTAATCATTTTTCTACACTAATCACCCTCAATAATTTAAATAGCTACTGATTTCTTGCAAATGAGGGCATTGCAAGATCTTAAGTGTGGGAAGGGGTTAAATTCTTTCGGATTTTTAAAATTTTAAACTTATACACTTGGTTGCCATTAAAAATACTAGTAACACAGTAGTTGTATTAAAATCTAGTGCTCTCTGATAATAAAGAACAGCCCTTGTCTTATATACTGACTACCCACTTCTAGTAAAAAAAATTCAAAATTTTCAATTAAATGAACTCAAAATCATGTTTATACATATTTATGAACGATGAAACTAGGTGTTAACACCGAAATTATTGTTATCTCGGAAACGACATAAATTGAGAAACAACCCAAAATGTTAGAATTCATTTAAAATGGAATAGAGAAAAATAAAAAGGCAAAGAGAGGAAAATAAAAGCCAAGTGTGGAAAAAATTTACCAAGTTATTTAGAACATATATCACATATTTTTGTACAAATAATTGAAGATACTTTTGTTTTGGACGATATTAATCAGTTTTACCCAGTTTATTGTAATATAAATAGAATGTATAAGGAAGTAAAGTCTTTCGAGAGAAAAAGACACGCGCTTCTTGATTTAGGTCAGGAAGTTGTCGTCCAGACCAGTTGTAGAGTCTACGAAAAATCATAAAAAGTTTTCTCGAAAATCAGCTGAAAATCTACGGACCTCAGCATCAAACAGGGTTGCCAAGTAATCAGACTTATCCTAACCATGAGAGGATCTGTCTCGTACAATGGGGGGCACCGTGAGAATTAGCTTAAAAGACTAATGAATCAGATCCCCAGAAAGGATAATCTCCTTAAAAGATCAAAAATCAGCTTTTAAGTCTGATATTACTTAATCCTTGAGATTGACCTTAAAGATTGAGAATTCAAACTCATGGAATTCAATGATATCTAAACTCGAGCTTGAACGAGAAAATATTTTGATCAAAATTACAAACCAATTTGTTTTCTGAAAACCCATTTTCAATGCGTTCATTACCATTGAACGTAAAATCCTAGGAATTCACCTGGAATTCATTAGGTCACCTGAACCAAATCGGGTGTCAACCGTAAGAACGGTGGTTGCATAGCATGGTCAAAGACAGGACCTTGTGCCAGACTGAAAAAACTATAGGGTGATCTTTACTATTGCTCCTACAAAGGATAGTAATTACATCTGACACGTTATAGACCATAATTATCAGCATGTCACGGGACATTGCCTCAACAGTTGCTTGTTCAACGCTTTCCTTTACAACCGGACGGTAGTTTACCGAAAAGTAACGTACAGAGCAAGTATACTGGACGTGTTTCTTTCCTAATACAAGGTTAGCAAGTGGGTGACACAAAACCATAAGTTTTGAGCTAAAATTTTCAAATCTGAAACCCACAAAACCCACAAAAACAATTTCGCAAACACCGGTGAAGGGTTATTCGGGAAAACTTATCTAGGGTAAAAGCTAGATTGAATTTATAAAAAGGTCAAATGTTTTCATAAAGATTCAATTTCCTAAAGGATCTAAATTTTCATCGTCATGCGGGACTGTAAACCACAACGTTACTATCATTGTTCATACCGCCGTATTAAAATCACTGATGTATAAAGTGTGAAGAATAAAGAAGTGATTCTAGTATTTTTATTTCAAGACTATATTGCTTGAGGACAAGCAACGCTCAAGTGTGGGAATATTTGATAATGCTAAAAACGAACATATATTTCATAGCATTATCCCTCAAGAAAGACAAGCTTTTAGTTGCAATTGTTCTATTTACAAGTGATATTCGTTTAAATAATAAAAGGTGAAGACAAAAGACAGATTCGACGAATTAAAGATGCAAACGACCAAAAAGCTAAAAAGTACAAAGTACAATCAAAGTGGTTCAAATTATTGATGATAAACGTCTAAAAATTACAAAGAGTACAAGCTGTGAAACACACAGTACAAGATATTAAATTGTACGAAAAGGTGTTCGGAAATCCAGAACCGAGACATGAATCAACTTTCAGCGCGCTCAACGCAACGGACCAAAAATTATAAGTCAACTATGCACAAAAATATAATATTATATATAATTAATTATATATATATTATATTATTTTAATCAAAGCAGCCCACGTTGAATTCATTTGGTGAGCTGGAATCCAGACCTCCGCACTCGCGGAGCTTTTATGAAGGAAACATCCGCACTCGCGGAGATCTACAGTGAAATGTGGGGCTATAAAAGGTTGCGCATTCTGATCTATTTTATTCACTCTTTTTCAATCTCTCTCTCACGATATATATATATATATATATATATATATATATATATATATATATATATATATATATATATATATATATATATATATATATATATATATATATATAATTTATAATTTTAATTTTAATTTAAGTTTAATAATAATAAGGTTATAGTGGCGAATGTTGTAAGTGTGTAAGTCGAAATTCTGTCCGTGTAACGCTACGCTATTATTAATCATTGTAAGTTATGTTCAACCTTTTTAAATTAATGTCTCGTAGCTAAGTTATTATTATGCTTATTTAAGCCGAAGTAATCGTGATGTTGGGCTAAATATTAAAGACGAGGTAATTGGGCTTTGTACCATAATTGGGGTTTGGACAAAAGAACAACACTTGTGGAAATTAGACTATGGGCTACTACTCATATATATATTTATATATTTACAAATATAGTTTTAAAAAAATATAGCGTTAAACTTGGCTAGCTCCCTGTAGAACGAACCGGACTTACTAAAAACTACACTACTGTACGATTAGGTACACTGCCTATAAGTGTTGTAGCAAGGTTTAGGTATATCCACTCTATAAATAAATAAATAACTTGTGTAAAATTGTATCGTATTTAATAGTATTTCGCAATAAAAATATAACTATTTCGTATACACCTCTACGCACATCAGAGCGCGCCGCGCACCCTTTACTGTAGCCGGATTCTGCTCTTTTAATGAGATATTTTGGATGGGCTTTTTGGTAATTTCACTTGGGGACGAGTTAAAGGCTACCAGATCAGTTTGGGTGAGTCATAACTCCATTATCAACTACCTTATCCATTCCACTTTAATTCTAGAGAGAGAGGATAGTTCTTGAGTGAGAAAGCTCAAATCTAAGTGGAAGAAGTTGATTTCGGGTCAAAGTGTGGGTATTAAAGTTGTTCATCTAATCACTAGCTACGTTGTGATTGTGGTGGTAAGCTCTAACTTTCATTTCCTTATTTTAAATTGATTTAAGGGTTAGGGTTAGGGTTTGGGATAGTGATGAACATAAAACCCATATTTAATGATTTTGGGTGTCCTTGGGTAAGATGGAGTCATAAAGACTCAATGGTAACTAACCTAGAGTTTCAAAGTGTTAATTGATGTTTATGAGTCCTAATTGGTTAGTTAATCACTAGCACAACAAGTTAATTAGTAAATGGGTGTTAGATGGGTTAGTGGATGACCGAAATGGGTGTGTTGACTTTAAATTAGTCAAAGGGCTAATGATTGACCTAGTTGGAAAATATGGGTATGATATACCCTAATTGTGTAATAGTTAGTGTTGTTGGACCTTAATCACTAGCTTTTAAGTGATTAATGATGGTCTTGACCCTTAAGGGGTGGTTTTGGTGAAAATGGGGCATTTAATGCATTAAGTCATTAAATGCACATGAGTGAAGTGTTGGTATTTAGTCCAACAAGTTTGTTTGTTGATCGAGTACTTATTGCATTAGGTACTTGGCTTTGAAGCTTGCGGAAGGATAAAACCATCACCAAATCTTTAAGGTGAGTGGAATAATTATGCGTACATGTATATGGCGTGTTTATTTGTGAATGTTATGGTATGAACCACGTGCCGGTAGTACCATAACATGTATGTGACAAGTATTATGATGTGAACCACGTGCCGGTAGCATCAAGTGTGAACCACGTGCTGGTAGCACTATAAAATTTGGATGTGAACCACGTGCCGGTAGCATCAAGTGTGAACCACGTGCCGGTAGCACTATAAAATGAGGCGTGAACCATGTGCCGGTAGCGCCAAAGTGTGAACCACGAGCCGGTAGCACTATAAAAGAGTGAGACTCAAATGCGTATGGTGTGAACCACGTGCCGGTAGCACCATAGCATTATGGTTAACCATATTATGTTGATGGATATTGTTTAGCATGCTATATATATATTGTGTTGTGTATATGCTAATGTGATGTGGTGATAGTGTACGAGTTGTTTGAAATGTCCCGTTCATATTGATTATAAACATTCCATATTAATTGATTTCGTCGCGAGGTTTTGACCTCTATATGAGACGTTTTTCAAAGACTGCATTCATTTTTAAAACAACCATAACCTTTATTTTATTGATAAAGGTTTAAAAAAATATTACGTAGATTATGAAATAATGATAATCTAAAATATACCGTTTACACACGACCATTACATAATGGTTTACAATAAGAATATATTACATCAAAAATAAGTTTCTTGAATGCAGTTTTTACATAATATCATACAAGCATGGACTCCAAATCTTGTCCTTATTTTAGTATGCAACAGCGGAAGCTCTTAATAATCACCTGAGAATAAACATGCTTAAAACATCAACAAAAATGTTGGTGAGTTATAGGTTTAACCTATATATTATCAAATCATAATAATAGACCACAAGATTTCATATTTCAATATACATCCCATACATAGAGATAAAATTCATTCATATGGTGAACACCTGGTAACCGACATTAACAAGATGCATATAAGAATATCCCCTATCATTCTGGGAAATCCTTCGGACATGATAAAAACGAATTCGAAGTACTAAAGCATCCGGTACTTTGGATGGGGTTCGTTAGGCCCAATAGATCTATCTTTAGGATTCGCGTCAATTAGTAGATCGGTTTACTAATTCTTAGGTTACCAAGCAAAAGGGGCATATTTGGCTTCGATCATTCACCCTTATAATGTAGTTTCATTTACTTGTGTCTATTTCGTAAAACATTTATAAAACTGCATGTATTCTCATCCCAAAATATTAGATTTTAAAAGTGGGACTATAACTCACTTTTACATATTTTTACTTCGTAGGGAAGTAAGACTTGGCCACTGGTCGATTCACGAATCTATAACAAATATGTACATATATATCAAAGTATGTTCAAAATATATTTACAACATTTTTAATACATTTTACTGTTTTAAGTTTATTAAGTCAGCGGTCCTCGTTAGTAACGTACAACTTGTTGTCCACAGTTAGATGTACAGAAATAAATCGATATATATTATCTTGAATCAATCCACGACCCAGTGTATACACGTCTCAGGCTAGATCACAACTCAAAGTATATATATTTTTGCAATCAACCTCAACCCTGTATAGCTAACTCCAACATTACTGTATATAGAGTGTCTATGGTTGTTCCAAATAACATATATACATGGGTTGATATGATATGTCAAAACATTTGCATACGTGTCTATGGTATCCCAAGATTACATAATATATTAGAATACATGTATAATACAATATGAGTTAGCTAGGATAAGATTAATATAGATTTGTTACCAATTTTCACGTAGCTACAACAAGCAAAAATAACCAATCTTGTTTTACCCATAACTTCTTCGTTTTAAATCCGTTTTGAGTGAATCCAATTGCTATGGTTTCATATTGAACTTAAGTTTATGAATCTATACAGAAAAAGTATAAGTTTATAGTCGAAAATATAAGTTACAAGTCATTTTTGTAAAGGTAGTCATTTCAGTCGAAAGAACGACGTCTAGATGACCATTTTGGAAAACATAGTTCCACTTTGAGTTTAACCATGATTTTTGGATATAGTTTCATGTTCATAAGAAAAATCATTTTCCCAGAGGAACAACTTTTAAATCAAAGTTTATCATAGTTTTTAATTAACTAACCCAAAACAGCCCGCGGTGTTACTACGACGGCGTATATCCGGTTTTACGGTGTTTTTCGTGTTTTCCGGTTTTAAATCATTAAGTTAGCATATCATATAGATATAGAACATGTGTTTAGTTGATTTTAAAAGTCAAGTTATAAGGATTAACTTTTGTTTACGAATAAGTTTAGAATTAACTAAACTATGTTCTAGTGATTACATGTTCAAATCTTCGAATAAGATAGTTTTATATGTATGAATCGAATGATTTTATGAACATCATTACTACCTAAAGTTTAGTAGGTAAACCTACTGGAAGTAACAAGAAATTATCTAGCTTCAAAGGATCTTGGATGGCTTGAAAGTTCTTGAAGTAGAATCATGACACGAAAACAAGTTCAAGTAAGATTATCACTCGAATTAAGATAGTTATAGTTATAGGAATTGAATTAAAGTTTGAATATGAGTATTACCTTGTATTATACAGATATCTTACTGTAAATAAGAAAGATTTCTTGAGGTTGAATGATCACTTTACAAGATTAGAAGTAAGCTAGCAAACTTGGAAGTATTCTTGATTTTATGAAACTAGAACTTATAGAATTTATGAAGAACACTTAGAACTTGAAGATAGAACTTGAGAGAGATTAATTAGATGAAGAAAATTGAAGAATGAAAGTGTTTATAGATGTTTTTGGTCGTTGGTATATGGATTAGATATAAAGGATGTGTAATTTTGTTTACATGTAAATAAGTCATGAATGATTAATAATATTTTTGTAATTTTATGTGATATTTCATGCTAGTTGCCAAATGATGGTTCCCACATGTGTTAGGTGACTCACATGAACTGCTAAGAGCTGATCATTGGAGTGTATATATCAATAGTACATACATCTAAAAGCTGTGTATTGTACGAGTATGAATACGGGTGCATACGAGTAGAATTGTTGATGAAACTGAACGAGGATGTAATTGTAAGAATTTTTGTTAAGTAGAAGTATTTTGATAAGTGTATTGAAGTCTTTCAAAAGTGTATGAATACATATTAAAACACTACATGTATATATATTTTAACTGAGTCGTTAAGTCATCGTTAGTCGTTACATGTAAATGTTGATTTGAAACCTTTAAGTTAACGATCTTGTTAAATGTTGTTAACCCAATGTTTATTATATATAATGAGATGTTAAATTATTATATTATCATGATATTATGATATATTAATATATCTTAATATGATATATATACATTTAAATGTAGTTACAACGATAATCGTTACATATATGTCTCGTTTCGAAATCCTTAAGTCAGTAGTCTTGTTTTTACATATGTAGTTCATTGTTAATATACATAATGACATGTTTACTTATCATTTATCATGATTAAACATAGTGTAACAATATCTTAATATGATTCATATGTAATTAGTAAGACGTTGTTATAACGATAATCGTTATATATATCGTTTCGAGTTTCTTAATTCAATAAACACAATTTTATGTATATAACTCATTGTTAAAATACCTAATGAGATACTTACTTATCATAATATCATGTTAACTATATATATAATCATATATATGTCATCATATAGTTTTTACAAGTTTTAACATTCGTGAATCACCGGTCAACTTGGGTGGTCAAATGTCTATATGAAACATATTTCAATTAATCAAGTCTTAACAAGTTTGATTGCTTAACATGTTGGAAACACTTAATCATGTAAATATCAATTTCATTTAATATATATAAACATGGAAAAGTTCGGGTCACTACAGTACCTACCCGTTAAATAAATTTCGTCCCGAAATTTTAAGCAGTTGGAGGTGTTGACGTATCTTCTGGAAATAAGTGCGGGTATTTCTTCTTCATCTGATCTTCTCATTCCCAGGTAAACTCGGGTGCTCTACGAGCATTCCATTGAACCTTAACAATTGGTATCTTGTTTTGTTTAAGTCTTTTAGCCTCACGATCCATTATTTCGAAGGGTTCTTCGATGAATTGAAGTTTTTAGTTGATTTGGATTTCGTCTAACGGAATAGTGAGATCTTCTTTAGCAAAACATTTCTTTAAATTCGAGACGTGGAAAGTGTTATGTACAGCCACGAATTGTTGAGGTAACTCAAGTCGGTAAGCTACTGGTCCGACACGATCAATAATCTTGAATGGTCCAATATACCTTGGATTTAATTTCCCTCATTTACCAAATCGAACAACGCCTTTCCAAGGTACAACCTTAAGCATGACCATCTCTCCAATTTCAAATTTTATATCTTTTCTTTTAATGTCGGCGTAGCTCTTTTGTCGACTTTGGGCGATTTTCAACCGTTGTTGAATTTGGATGATCTTATCGGTAGTTTCTTGTATTATCTCCAGACCCGTAATCTGTCTATCCCCCACTTCACTCCAACAAATCGGAGACCTGCACTTTCTACCATAAAGTGCTTCAAATGGCGCCATCTCAATGCTTGAATGGTAGCTGTTGTTGTAGGAAAATTCTGCTAACGGTAGATGTCGATCCCAACTATTTCCGAAATCAATAACACATACTCGTAGCATGTCTTCAAGCGTTTGTATCGTCCTTTCGCTCTGCCCATCAGTTTGTGGATGATAGGCAGTACTCATGTCTAGACGAGTTCCTAATGCTTACTGTAATGTCTGCCAGAATCTTGAAATAAATCTGCCATCCCTATCAGAGATAATAGAGATTGGTATTCCATGTCTGGAGACGACTTCCTTCAAATACAGTCATGCTAACTTCTCCATCTTGTCATCTTCTCTTATTGGCAGGAAGTGTGCTGATTTGGTGAGACGATCAACTATTACCTAAATAGTATCAAAACCACTTGTGGTCCTTGGTAATTTAGTGATGAAATCCATGGTAATGTTTTCCCATTTCCATTCCGGGATTTCGGGTTGTTGAAGTAGACCTGATGGTTTCTGATACTCCGCTTTGACCTTAGAACATGTCAAACATTCCCTTCGTATTTAGTAACATCGGCTTTCATACATGGCCACCAAAAATGTTTCTTGAGATCCTTGTACATCTTTCCCGTTCCAGGATGTATTGAGTATCTGGTTTTATGAGCTTCTCTAAGTACCATTTCTCTCATATCTCCAAATTTTGGTACCCAAATCCTTTCAGCCCTATATCGGGTTCCGTCTTCCCGAATATTAAGACGCTTCTCCGATCCTTTGGGTATTTCATCCTTTAAATTTCCCTCTTTTAAAACTCCTTATTGCGCCTCCTTTATCTGAGTAGTAAGGTTATTGTGAATCATTATATTCATAGCTTTTACTCGAATGGGTTCTCTGTCCTTTCTGCTCAAGGCGTTGGCTACCACATTTGCCTTCCCCGGGTGGTAACGAATCTCAAAGTCGTAATCATTCAACAATTCAATCCATCTGCGCTGCCTCATGTTCAATTGTTTCTGATTAAATATGTGTTGAAGACTTTTGTGATCGGTATATATAATACTTTTGACCCCATATAAGTAGTGCCTCCAAGTCTTTAATGCAAAAACAACAGCGCCTAATTCCAAATCATGCGTTGTATAATTTTGCTCGTGAATCTTCAATTGTCTAGACGCATAAGCAATTACTTTCGTTCGTTGCATTAATACACAACCGAGACCTTGCTTTGAGGCGTCACAATATATCACAAAATCATCATTCCCTTCAGGTAATGACAATATAGGTGCCGTAGTTAACTTTTTCTTTAACAATTGAAACGCTTTCTCTTGTTCATCTTTCCATTCAAATTTCTTCCCTTTATGCGTTAATGCAGTCAAGGGTTTTGCTATTTTATAAAAATCTTGGATGAATCTCCTGTAATAACCAGCTAGTCCTAAAAACTGGCGTATGTGTTTCGGAGTTTTCGGGGTTTCTCACTTTTCAACGGTTTCAATCTTTGCTGGATACACCTGAATACCTTCTTTGTTCACTATGTGACCGAGGAATTGAACTTCTTCCAACCAAAATGCACACTTTGAAAACTTAGCGTACAATTTTTCTTTCCTTAACAACTCTAGCACTTTTCTCAAGTGTTCTTCATGCTCTTGGTCATTCTTTGAGTAAATAAGTATGTCATCGATGAAAACAATGACAAACTTGTCAAGGTATGGTCCATACACTCGGTTCATGAGGTCCATGAACACAGCTGGTACGTTAGTCAATCCAAATGGCATAACCATAAACTCGTAATGACCGTAACGCGTCCTAAAAGTAGTATTTAGAATATCATCCTCCTTCACCCGCATTTGATGATATCCAGAACGTAAATCGATCTTCGAATAAACAGATGAGCCTTGTAGTTGATCAAATACGTCGTCGATTCTCGGTAGTGGGTAGCGGTTCTTGATGGTAAGTTTGTTCAACTCTCGGTAGTCGATACACAACCTAAATGTACCATCCTTCTTCTTGACAAACAAAACAGGAGCTCCCCATGGTGATGTGCTTGGTCGAATGAAACCACGCTCTAAAAGTTCCTGTAACTGACTTTATAATTCTTTCATTTCGCTGGGTGCGAGTCTGTATGGAGCACGAGATATTGGTGCAGCTCCTGGTACAACGTCTATTTGAAATTCAACGGATCGATGTGGGGGTAATCCCGGTAATTCTTTCGGAAATACATCGGGAAATTCTTTTGCGACGGGAACATCACTGATGTTCTTTTCTTCAGGTTTAACTTCCTCGATGTGTGCTAGAATGACGTAACAACCTTTTCTTATTAGTTTTTGTGCCTTCAAACTACTAATAAGATTTAATTTCGCGTTGTTCTTTTCTCCGTACACTATTAAAGGTTTTCCTTTTTCACGCATAATGCGAATCGCATTTTTGTAACAAACGATCTCTGCTCTCACCTTCTTCAACCAGTCCATGCCAATTATTACATCAAAACTCCCTAACTCGACTGATATTAAATCAATCTTAAATGTTTCATCGCCCAGTTTAATTTCTCTCTCCCGACATATATTATCTGCATAAATTAATTTACCGTTTGCTAATTCGAGTAAAAATTTATTATCCAAAGGTGTCAATGGGCAACTTAATTTAGCATAAAATTCTCTACTCATATAGCTTCTATCCGCACCCGAATCAAATAAAACATAAGCAGATTTATCATCAATAAGAAACGTACCCGTAACAAGCTCCGGGTCTTCCTGTGCTTCTGCCGCATTAATATTGAAAACTCTTCCACGGCCCTGCCCTTTAGTATTCCCCTAATTCGGGCAATTTCTAATAATGTGGCCCGGTTTTCCACATTTATAACAAACGGCGTTGGTATTACTTGCTCCGACACTATTCGTTTCGGCATTACTTGTTCCGACATTATTTGTTCCTTTAGTTCTGTTAAACTTTGGTCCGTAGACCTCACACTTTGTCGCTGATAATGCTAAAAATGAACATATATTTCATAGCATTATCCCTCAAGAAAGACATACTTTTAGTTGCAATTGTTCTATTTACAAGTGATATTCGTTTAAATAATAAAAGGTGAAGACAAAAGACAGATTCGACAAATTGAAGACGCAAACGACCAAAAAGCTCAAAAGTACAAAGTACAATCAAAGTGGTTCAAATTATTGGTGAGAAACGTCTCAAAATTACAAAAGTACAGGACGCAAAACGCAAAATACAAGATATTAAATTGTACGAAAGGACGTTCGAAAATCTGGAACAGGGACCAAAGTCAACTCTCAACGCTCGACGCAACGGACTAAAAATTACAAGTCAACTATGCACATGAATATAATATAATATATAATTAATTCTTAAAATTATATATATATTATATTATATTTATAAAACCGTCGGCAAGAAGAAACAAACTCATGTGAGCTGGAAAAAAAGGCCATGCGATCGCATGGCCTGGCAGTTATAATACCATGCGATCGCATGGTGAACAGTAGCTGGCCACACTCCTATAAATTTTGCAGTTTGGTGATCAACTTAACACATCTTTTTCCTTTTCATCTCTCACTCGTATTATATATATATATATATATATATATATATATATATATATATATATATATATATATATATATATATATATATATATATATATATATATATATATATATATATATTATAATTTTAATTTTAATTTTAATAATAAGGGTATGTTAGCGAATGTTGTAAGGGTGTAAGTCGAAATTCTGTCCGTGTAACGCTATGCTATTATTAATCATTGTAAGTTATGTTCAACCTTTTTAAATTAATGTCTCGTAGCTAAGTTATTATTATGCTTATTTAATGCCGAAGTAATCGTGATGTTGAGCTAAATATTAAAATTGGGTAATTGGGCTTTGTACCATAATTGGGGTTTGGACAAAAGAACGACACTTGTGGAAATTAGACTATGGGCTATTAATGGGCTTTATATTAACTAAATGATACCTCGTTGATTTAATATATAGACTTATAATTTGACGTATTTATATATAACCACATACGCTTGACTGGGTACGGTGGGCGGGATATCTATAAATATCAATAATTGTTCATTTAACCGGACACGGAACTGGATTAATAGTTAATAGACTTGTTGAAACAGGGGTGGATTACGTTCAAGGGTAATTGGTGTAATTGTTAACAAGTAGTAAAACCTTGGACTACACGCAGTCGATAACCTGGTGTATTCATTAAACAAAGTATTAAGACCTTGTTACAATTCGAATCCCCAATTAGTTGGAATATTTGACTTCGAGAATAAGAATAATTTGACGAAGACTTCCGCATTTTATGATTATGACTAATGGACTATTATGGACAAAACCGTATGGACATATCAAATAATCCAGGACAAAGGACAATTAACCCATGGGAATAAACTAAAATCAACACGTCAAACATCATGATTACGGAAGTTTAAATAAGCATAATTTCTTTATTTCATATTTAATTGCACTTTTAATTATCGCACTTTTATTTACTGTCATTGTATTTAATTGCACTTTTAATTATCGTACTCTTTAATTATCGCAATTTTATTTTATCGCACTTTTATTTATCGCAATTTCATTATCGTTATTTAATTTACGCTTTAATTTAAGTTATATTTATTTTTAATATTTTACATTAGGTTTTAACTGCGACTAAAGTTTTAAAATCGACAAACCGGTCATTAAATTGTAAAAACCCCCTTTTATAATAATAATACTACTTATATTTATATATATATTTATACTTTTACAAATATAGTTTTTAAAAATATAGCGTTAAACTTGGCTAAGATCCCTGTGGAACGAACCGGACTTACTAAAAACTAAACTACTGTATGATTAGGTACACTGCCTATAAGTGTTGTAGCAAGGTTTAGGTATATCCATTCTATAAATAAATAAATATCTTGTGTAAAATTGTATCGCATTTAATAGTATTTTGTAGCAAAAATATAACTATTTTGTATACACCTCTACGCACGTCAACTATTTTTGGCGCCGTTGCCGGGGACACTAAAACGCCGAAAGCGCAACGCTATATAAAAAAAAGATCCTTAGTTTACTTTTGTAAAAATACGCTTTTGTAAAAATACGTTTTTAATTATTAAAAATATACAAAAATATAAAAAGAAGAAAAGAAAAACAAAATATATATATTTTTAAGAGTTGTTAAATATATATAACGTTAAAAAGTATTTTTATTTTAGTTTTTAAAATTAAATTTTTATTTAAGTTATATATATATTTTATAAAAACAGAATTTAAAAAAATATATATATATATATATAAAACCAATCGGACCGATCACTGTTGAAGCCCAACATCTTGCCCGAAACCTTACTCCATGCGACCGCATGGATTTATAACGGCCAGACCATGCGATCGCATGGCCTGATCTGACACGCCACAGTTTGACTTCCAACAGCAATAATTACGAAGTATTAATTATTATTATTATTCTAAACCCTAATTAGGGTTAATTAATTAAATAATTAATTTAGTTTTTAGTTTTAATTTGTATATTTCGTTTAATTAGTTTTATAAATATATAAAATTAATAGTTTTATAAAATAAATAATATAAAAATAATATTTTTATAAAAATTGTACTTTTTACAACTTTAAGTTTATTTTTATATTTTGTATCTTTTTATTTGTTTTAGCATAATATTTGTATTTTTTGTTCGTAATTATTTTTAAGTCATAGTTTTTGCCATAGTTATTTTTATTTCTAGATTTTTAGGCTTTGCCATAAAATTCTTTAAGTGTTTTTTTTCTTTAGACTAAGATTTAGGTGCTTTAGAATTTTGCGACGCCGTTTTAAGATTTTAGTACCTTTTTAAGTAATTGCCGTTTTGGATATAGAATTTCTTTTAAGCTTTAATACTTTTAGACGCAACTTTTAATTCTTAGTTTTTAGACTTTTAAGTTTCGACGCGCTACGTTCTTTTTATTATTTTTCGACCTTTTATTTTTCAACGTTTTTCGACGCGCTATTTTTCTTTCTTATTTTTCGCCCCTCTAGTTTTTATGACATAGAATTTTCTATTTCTTCTCTAAAATTTCTTTAAATTTCAACGGAAAATTATTTTAAGTGGTTAATTTGATAGACATCCAAAAGTTTCTGGTTCGTAGTAATAGTTGGATTTGTTAGTGGCTGAGTTGTGAGATTCCGATTTAAAGGGTTCTGGCTCCCTGCTGCATCTATTGGCTATTCGAAACGTGGGCAAAATCAGAAAAGTCTATTAATTTGATAGCTTATATAATTTTTAACTTTTATAACTAATAGAATATTCAGTGAATGCACCGAGCAAAACGTTCACCACCTTTTATACGTTCACCACCTGTAACCAGATCAAGACATCTAGCCAATATTGTCGCCGTTGATTTTTCTTTAGAATCGTCATCTAGTCGACCAAGTACTCCAATTCAAATTTTCGATAATCCATTTTTTGAACCCGACCTCACAATTGAGAATCCGAAAGATATTCAGGGACAATTCAGAGATCCTGAACCATTAATCTTTCCTTCGGAACCACCAATCATTCAAACAGAGAGTGTCAAGGAACAACTCATTAAATTAGAATCCTCTAGTGATTCAGATTCAACAAATTCAATCATGGAGAATCTGGAACCTCTAAGTATGGAAGACCGAATGCGAGCTAAACGCACTGGCCAAGGTCACGCAATTACTCAACCAGACATTAATGCGCCAGATTATGAAATCAAAGGACAAATCCTACACATGGTAACTAATCAATGCCAATTTAGTGGTGCGCCAAAGGAAGATCCAAATGAATATCTTCGTACTTTTAATAGGATCTGTACACTATTTAAAAACCGAGAAGTGGAGGATGAACAGATATATCTCATGTTATTTCCCTGGACTTTAAAAGGAGAAGCCAAAGATTGGTTAGAATCATTACCTGAAGGGGCGATTGATACAAGGGACATTTTAGTTGAAAAATTTCTTAAACAATTCTTTTCGGCATCTAAAGCCGTGAGACTTCAAGGAGAAATTGTTACGTTCACACAAAAGCCAAATGAAACTCTATATGAAGCGTGGACAAGATTTGGAAAGTTATTAAGAGGATGTCCGCAACATGGTTTAGACACTTGTCAAATAGTACAAATATTCTACCAAGGATGCGACATCACTACAAGAAAAGACATCGATATAGCAGCTGGTGGTTCCATTATGAAGAAAACAGCAACTGACGCTTACAAAATTATTGATAACACTGCTTCCCACTCACATGAGTGGCACCAAGAAAAAGATATCGTTAGATCATCTAATGCAGCTAGAGCCGATTCTAGCCATGATTTTGATTCCATTTCTGCAAAGATAGATGCTGTCGAGAGACGAATGGAAAAGATGACTAAGGATATTCACTCAATACAAATTAGTTGTGAGCAGTGTGGAGGACCACATTTAACAAAAGATTGTCTCAGTATTGAACTAACAATGGAACAAAGAGAGAATGTTTCATATCTAAACCAAAGGCCTGGAAATAATTATCAGAATAATTATCAACCGCCAAGACCAATCTACAATCAAAATCAGAACTATAACCGAAATGTTCCATACAACAACCAACAAGGTCCTATCAATCAGCAAGTATCCAATAATACTTACAATCAGCAAAGACCTATTTTTCCAAATAAACCACCACAAACCGATGATAAAAAGCCAAATTTAGAAGATATGATGTCGAAGCTAGTTGAATCTCAAACGCAATTTTTCACATCTCAGAAACAAACGAATGAATAAAATGCTCAAGCATTTAGAAATCAACAAGCTTCTATTCAAAATCTGGAACAAGAAGTAAGCAACCTAGCACAGTTAATAGGTGAAAGAAAACCGGGAAGTCTACCTAGTGATACAAATGCTAATCCCCGGAATGAAACAGCTAAAGCCATTATCACAAGAAGTGGTATTACACTTAAACCACCTGAAATGCCTGTAATTTCTGATGAAGCTATTCCTACTCCACAAGAACTACAGCCTGAGCAAGATAAGGAAACAGAACCGGTAGTTGAAAAGGTTAATGAAGATAACACAGTTAAGGCTAAACCTTATGTTAAACCATACCAACCACCACTTCCTTACCCGAGTAAAATGAGAAAAGAGAGACTTGAAGTCGAGCAATCCAAATTATTGAATATGTTTAAACAAATAAATGTCAATCTTCCTTTCATTGATGTGATTTCAGGAATGCCAAGATATGCTAAATTCTTGAAAGATTTAATCACAAATAGAAAGAAAATGGAAGAACTCTCGGCTGTTACTATGAATGCTAATTGTTCTGCAGTGCTGTTGAATAAGATACCAGAAAAATTATCAGATCCAGGAAGTTTCACAATTCCATGTTTTCTGGGTAGTCTTAGTTCAATAGAAGCATTGGCAGACTTAGGTTCTAGTATAAATTTAATGCCGTATTCACTATACACTAAACTAGACCTTGGAGAATTAAAACCAACACGAATAAGCATACAACTAGCCGATCGATCAGTAAAATATCCTAGAGGGATAATGGAGAACATGCTAGTTAAAGTTGGTACTTTAGTATTTCCAGTAGATTTTGTTATTCTGGACATGGAAGAAGATTCTCAAGTTCCTCTCATAATAGGAAGACCATTCTTAAACACGGCTAAAGCAATAATAGACGTGTTTGGTAAGAAACTGACCCTAAGTATAGAGGACGAGAGTGTTACCTTTTCAGTTGATAGAGCCATGCAAAAACCGCAATCTGCATATGATACATGTTATTATATTCAAACTATAGATTCACATGCAGAATTGTTAGAAAAATTTCCAGAATTACAAGGAACAGGAGAATGTTCTTTAGGAGAAGGAACTGAACCAATTGATGAAACTGAAATGTTAGCTACACTTATGGCTAATGGATATGAACCAACAACAGAAGAAATTCAAATGCTAAAAGAAGAAGACAGATATCGATATAAATCATCGATAGAAGAACCACCAACATTAGATTTAAAGCCACTTTTAAACCATTTGGAATACGCTTATTTACATGGTGAATCTGAATTACCTGTAATAATATCGTCTTCTCTTACTGAAAATAAAAAATCTCAACTCATTTCTGTGCTAAAAGCTCATAAACCAGCTATTGCATGGAAGATTCATGACATTAAAGGAATAAGTCCTTCGTATTGCACACATAAAATCCTTATGGAAGAAGGTCATAAAACGTATGTGCAACGCCAACGAAGACTAAATCCTAATATGCAAGATGTTGTTAAGAAAGAAATTATTAAACTGCTTGATGCAGGTTTAATTTATCCAATCTGTGATAGTCCATGGGTAAGCCCAGTTCAATGCGTACCTAAGAAGGGTGGCATGACTGTCATCACAAATGAGAAAAATGAGCTTATTCCTACTATGACTGTAACAGGATGGCGTGTTTGTATTGATTAAAGAAAATTAAATGACGCCACCAGAAAAGATCACTTTCTCTTACCTTTCATTGATCAAATGTTGGAAAGATTAGCCGGAAATAGTTACTATTATTTTCATGATGGTTTTTCCGGATATTTTCAAATTCCAATAGCACCCGAAGATCAAGAGAAAACCACGTTTACGTGCCCTTATGATACTTTTGCTTACAAACGCATGCCATTTGGACTTTGCAACGCCCCTGCAACCTTTCAAAGGTGCATGATGGCGATTTTTCACGACATGATAGAAGAATGCATGGAAGTTTTCATGGATGACTTTTCAGTCTTCGGTGATACATTTAAATCATGTCTAGTTAATCTTGAACGAATACTTATTAGATGCGAACAATCAAATCTAGTACTTAATTGGGAGAAATGCCATTTCATGGTTAAAGAAGGCATAGTTCTTGGTCATAAAATTTCAAAGGAAGGAATTGAAGTGGATAGAGCTAAAGTAGATGTAATTGCTAAACTTCCACATCCCACCAATGTTAGAGGAGTTAAGAGTTTTCTAGGGCATGCCGGTTTTTACCGACGTTTCATAAAAGATTTTTCTAAAATTGCCACTCCTATGAATAAACTCCTAGAAAAGGATGCTCCATTTATCTTTTTAGATGAATGCATCAAATCTTTTAATATTCTTAAAGAAAAACTTACTAATGCGCCGATTATGATAACTCCAAATTGAAATCTACCGTTTGAACTTATGTACGATGCAAGTGATTTTGCAATGGGAGACGTTTTAGGACAAAGGATTGAAAAACGATTTCAACCTATTTATTATGCTAGTAAGACATTACAAGGAGCACAAACGAATTATACAACTACTGAAAAAGAACTCCTTGCTATTGTCTTTGCTTTTGACAAATTTTGTTCATATCTCGTTCTAGCTAAAACGGTGGTCTATACCGACCATTCTGCTCTTAGATACCTATTTTCGAAACAAGATGTCAAACCAAGATTAATCCTTTAGATCTTACTCTTACAAGAGTTCGATATTGAAATCCGAGACAAAAAGGGAACAGAAAATCTCGCCGCTGATCATCTTTCTCGTCTTGAAAATCCTGAATTAGAAGTTCTAAGTGAATCGGCCATACAAGACAACTTTCCTGATGAATATCTATTGAAGATAGATTATAATGAAATTCCATGGTTTGCAGACTATGCAAACTACTTAGTATGTGGATTCCTTGAAAAAGGATTATCGTACCAAAAACGAAAGAAAATCTTTAGTGATATAAAGCACTATTTCTGGGAAGATCCACATTTGTTTAAAAGTTGTCCCGATAGAATAATACGCCGATGTGTATTCGGGGATGAAGCTAGTCAAATCTTAAACCATTGTAACACAGGACCAACAGGAGGGCATTATGGGCCTCAACTCACCGCAAGAAAAGTTTACGATGTTGGATTCTATTGGCCTACAATTTTCAAAGACGCACACCTTCTTTGCAAATCCTGTGATGCTTGTCAAAGGGCCGGAAAAATAAGTCAACATGATGAAATGCCACAAAATGTCATTCAAGTATGTGAAGTATTTGACGTTTGGGGTATTGACTTTATGGGTCCATTTCCAAAATCTCATAATAATCTCTACATTCTCGTTGCCATTGATTATGTATCTAAATGGGCGGAAGCACAAGCTCTCCCAACTAACGATGCACGAGTTGTAGTCAACTTTTTAAAACGTCTTTTTGCAAGGTTCGGAACACCGAAAGCTTTAATAAGTGATCGGGGTACTCATTTCTGTAATAATCAACTTGAGAAAGTTCTCAAAAGATATGGAGTAACTCATAAAATCTCAACCGCTTATCATCCACAAACAAGTGGACAAGTTGAAAATACCAACCGAGCTTTAAAACGTATTCTAGAGAAAAACGTAGGATCAAATCCGAAGGAATGGTCCATGAAATTGGAGGATGCACTCTGGGCTTTTAGAACAGCCTTCAAAACTCCAATTGAAACCACACCTTTTAAACTCGTTTACGAAAAAGCATGTCATCTTCCAGTAGAAATTGAACACAAAACATTTTGGGCTTTGAAGACATGTAATCTTGATTTACATGAATCCGGACGTCTACGATTAAGTCAATTAAACGAATTAGAAGAATTGAGACATGAAGCATATGAAAATTCCTTAATCTATAAGGAAAGAACGAAGAAATGGCATGATAAAAGAATCAGAAGTTCAAAAGAATTTAAGGAAGGAGATAAAGTTCTTATTTTCAATTCACGATTCAAGCTATTTCCTGGAAAATTGAAATCAAGATGGTCTAGACCATTTATAGTCAAAAGAGTTTTCCCATACGGAACAATAGAGTTAATAAATTCAAATGGGATTGAATTTAAAGTTAATGGTCACAGAGTTAAACATTACATACATGGTCCGATGAAAGTTGACAATGAAGTCAATCATAATTTCACCACTCAAGAAAACCCTCAAAATAAAAACATAAATATGTTATCAACAACATATGAAAAATCAAAATTAAAAAATGAGGAGGATTCAAATTGGAGTGATGAAGAAGAATTCTTATACAAACCTCCCATTCCAAGAAACGAAGAAAAATGTGAACAAGAAGTTCAAATAGAAGTAAAAGAACTAAGAAAAGAACACCCGAAAAAGGTTTACAAACCAACTCGACTTACTAAAGCAGGAGACCCGGGTGAATTTATCATTTCTTGCTTGCTTAATGATGGTGCTGTATATAATGGACTCGCAGATTTAGGAGCAAGTGCAAATATTATGCCTCATTCCTTATACAAAAGATTAGGTATAGGTAAATTAAAACCAACCAAAATATGTGTTCAATCATTTGATCAAACCATTAAACACCCGGTTGGAATAGCAAATAATTTACTTGTTAACGTGGGAAGTTTGACCTTTGTTGCAAACTTCATAGTGATTAATATGGAGGAAAACCTCGATATTCCTCTAATTTTAGGTTGCCCATTTTTAGCAACCACCGAGGCATTCATTGATGTAAGAGAAGGTAGAATGACACTTAGGGATGCTGATAAATCGATCACATTTGTGAACCGAAAGTTTAGATCTCCACCAACCAAAACTGTTAAACCAATAAAAACCCATAAGTGTGGGGAAGATGAAGAAACACTTAATGATGATCCGATCACAAAGAACCTCGTTGATGATACGAAATTAGATGAACCCGTTTTTAACAGTTCAACGAAGAAACTTTATAAACGGATTCACGATGCTAAGATTAAGGGAAACTTTAAGTTATGTAACCGATTAGTATCCAATTTATCGCCAAAAGAAAAGGCGATATTAGTTGAATTTGTGAAAGTTACGGAGAAAATCAACAAATGGATTGAAGCAAAAGTCAGAGATATACAAGTTGTTGATGATCCAATTGAAAATAACGTTAATCACAATTTCAACACCATATCTAACTAAGTGTGGGGAGGTTCGAATCTTTTTAGGGTAATTTGTATTTCTGTTAGAGTTAGATATTCTGTTTTCGTGTAGTTCTCAAGAATGGAATCCGTATGGTCTTTCCCTAGCAGACCCTAAAGAACTAGTCTTCTCCCCCCCCATTCTGAATTTTTATTTTTTTAGGTTTTACAAGATGAAGAATTCCTTTGATCTGAACCATGGTCTAATGCTACATGCTATGATTACTAAATGTAATAATGACACACTTCCGAGTGAACTGGTATCATTCATAAGAGATAAAATGGACGGAGTAAGAAAACAACTCAGAAAAGATCATCATAAGATACATTTTGGTAAAGGAAAATCAAAATCCGCAACAAAAAGAAGAGCACGACACCTTGAAAGATGTTATAAATGCGAAAAATGGTCACATGAAGGTAAATGTTCAAATAATCAAACATATTCAAATACCGAATTTGTTACTCTATGCAGAGAAGGACCTTTTATATGTTTAGAAGAAAAGATATTGAAGATTCGAGGTTATGCTTACGTAGCTATGGAAAACCAAATCACACGACTCTCGTATGAGTCGGCTAAAGAAGGTCTCTGAGAATTCTTTCTCACAGGTAAGTATGTACAGTTTTTATTTTTATTTTTATGGCTTTTAACCTTTTGATAATAAACGCTGAATCGTTCACTATAAAGTATTAAATTGGTATTCAATAAAATTAGGTATGCGTAACCGAAATTATTGATATCATACAAAAATTTATTACATCACTGTGAAATTTACCGTTTATTCTTCAGGTATAAATATCTTTAATCAATCAACCCAAAATATTTCAGAAATTCGTCAGGAGTAAAACTAGGTCGTTGAACCGAAATTACTTTACCGAAAAGAGAGGCGTATATTTTTGATAATATTTGATTGATTAAAGTGGGATAAAAGACCAAAAAGATTTTAATTTTTAATTTTTAATTTTTACTATGTTTTTAAAATTAATATATAAATATTAAATTAATATTGTAAACTTTTTAAAAATTAATATATTTAAGTTTGTAAATATTTGAAAAATTAATATTTTTTAATATAAGTTTGTATAAAAATGATATTAATTTTATGCATTTTAAATTTAAGTTTGGTGTGAATTTAAAAATAAAAATTTACTTTATTTCACTAAGTTAAAAATATGATTTTTAAAATTCGTCGTGAGTTGAAAACTAGGTCGTTGAACCGAAATTACTCTACCCAAGGGAGGGACGAAAACTTTTATTATCATTATTTTTAATCTTATTGAATTAAAGTATGCCAAAAACATTTAAAAACCCAAAAATCTTTGCTTTTAAAACGACGCTTAAAAAAGTAACAAATTTTAAAACTTTGTTGAGAGACGGACTAGGACAACGATCTGAAACGCCCTCACTCCTAAAAAGAAACAAATTTTTTAAAATTTTATTAATTTATGTTTCAAAAGTATAAGGTTTTTATATTAAAAAAAAAAAAAACAGACCCCATGCGATCGCATGGGGTTTCCCCTTAAAATCCATGCGATCGCATGGGAGGAAAATACTGGGCAGATCAAAAAGGCCATGAGCTCTCTGCTCTTCACACCACCACACACACAAACACCCGAAAATTCTCCCAAATCACCTCTAAAATTCGCAATTTTTCACCATAATTCGTCAAATTTCTCGCTCTAATCATGAATTTGATAAGAAGTTTATCAAGAAGGGTAACAATTTCATCCCTAAACCTCTTTAAATTTGTTTTTAGTGTTCTTGAGCTATATTTTTCCTAATTTGATTTTGTTAATTTCTAGTGTAATTAGAGTTAAATTGTTAGTATATTATGCATGTATAACCTAGATTGATGCTATTTAACATGATTTGAAGCCAAAAACTTCAAAATGTTTAGGAATCTAGGGTTTGTGTTCTTGAGCAATTTGGAGTTTTTTGATATAAACAGGTTATGGCCGATTTTTGTCATGAATTATTGCTAAATTAAGTAGTGTAACATGTTTAGGTAGCTAAATGATCCAAACTTTGATCCTAAACATGATTTTTGAGAATTAAAGTGGACTTTTTAGGTATAAAATTCATGAACTTGATTAAATTGATGTAAATGCCATTTGAAACTTGCTTAATTGCTAGTAATGGTTATTTTAACATGTTATTTGAGTTGAATGCTTATGAACTTTGTAAACATTTTCATATATGCTTATTTGAAAAAGTGTAGAATTGTTAAAATTGCGAAAATGTGTATAAGTTTAATTTTAATTAAACATGTTATTGTAATTGTTTCAAGTTGTTATTTTGCTAACACTAATACATATTTGGATGCACAAATTTTGTGTTTAATGTGTTTTGCAGAGATTTACCAATACTGATGGTGCATCATCATCATCTAGACAACCTGCTCCAGAACATGAACCAAAAATGCAATATGAACTGGAGCAACAACAGGAACAACAACAACAACAACAACCTGATCAACACGTACCTTATTATGATCTGTATCAAGAATATGTTGATGCCTTCATAGTATTTCCGATGCATCCGATAGTACAACATCCGACGATTCATGAAGAACATTTGCATCCCAATCTAAGATTTGATCGAAGCTGAAAAGATTACCCAACATATCAAAGTAACAAATTCAAACTGATACCAAAAAATATAGAAGTGCCAAGGGTAATCGATTGGGAGCCTTTGGAAAGGGTCCAACTAGTTAACTCAGTTAGACAGCATTTGATCCAAAGGTATGGCAGCTCTTCTTTTCTCGATTGGGAACGTTTATTCACCATTCGTAGGCCTGTATATAAGGAATGGTGCGTTGAGCTTATGAGTACTATTTCACTTAATGCGGATGTAGATAGGTTAGATGATAGAAGTTTTCTTAGATTTATACTTGGCCGTAGGATGTACAGGATGTCCATGCTGGACATGGCCAGGGGTTTACAGATATATACGCCCGCTGATTTGCTACTACCCGATTGTATGAATTTGATTTATCATGGTGAAAGGGTAGATAGGAATTTTGATGCTAACGCCGTCTGGAGGCGTATGTCAGATTTTAATGTTTTTGGGCGGGCAGGAGCACATACCTACTTACATATTAACAAAGCCGAACTTCGTATTATTCATAGATTTCTGGCTAACTCGATTACACGGAGAGGTCACAACAAGGAGAAAATGACCTTACATGATTTACTTTACCTAAAGTGTATTCGAGATCCAAGAGGCTTTGTTAATATCCCTTACTGTGTTGGTTTTTATTTGTCTAAGATGGTAGAAGGAATACAGGAAGGGAGAATAATAGGAGGGGGTATTTTTGTTACTCTCATTAAAGAGTATTTGGGTGTAGATAGGGATCAAGGGGGTCCACTTATGGTATGTAGGAAACAGGTTGAGCCTTTAGGATTGCGGGTCTATCAGGGTGCTAAGGTATTGAAGAGCAGACGCAATCAGGCAATACCCTATGTTGGTCATCATCCACAGGTAGAGAGAGGTTCAGATGAGGAAATGGAGGAAGCGGATGAAATTAGGGATGTCATTAGGGAGGCTATGACTAACATCTACCAGCGTGTAGATGAGGTAGAAATGACAAACGAGGAGAGACATAGACGGTACGAGCAGTGGCAAGCCCGGAATGATTACGAGCATTCCAGGCAACGACAGCATGATAGATGGGACTATCATCAGCGTCAGATCATGAGTTGGCTATCACCTCAGGATCACTACGTACCGACCCGACCTGCTTACTATCCTCCACATCAGCCCGAGATGAGACCACCATATACTCTCTACGACCCTAACCAGGCCTACCAGTACACCTATCACCAACCATGGAACCCAACCAATGACATGAACTGGAACCCCTATCCAGATTGATATAGTTCCGTTGGTGATTTTTATGATTTTTATCTTTTTATTATTTTTATTTATTTATGTTTAAACATATGATATTGTGATACATTAATGTATTGTTTAATATTTTTATTATGTTGTACTAATATTTCATATTTGATTTGAAAGTGGGATGTTAAGTCCCATTTAAAATTACCATGCATGTTTATATTTGTATGTATGTATATTGTTAATTGTACACAACAGGGTAAAACAGTGCATTTTCAAAGACTGGCATTAAGTTCAGCAAAAGCTACTAATTTTGATGACAAAACGAAAAACAAATGTGATGTAACAACAAGATGGAATGAACAAATGATGTGCACCATTTATCATTCAACAAACAAACGCCAATATGTTTAGAAACTTTGGTAAAATTTAATCATTTTTCTACGCTAATCACCCTCAATAATTTAAATTGTTACTGATTTCTTGCAAATGAGGGCATTGCAAGATCTTAAGTGTGGGAAGGGGTTAAATTCTTTCGGATTTTTAAAATTTTAACTTATACACTTGGTTACCATTAAAAATACTAGTAACGCAATAGTTGTATTAGAATCTAGTGCTCTCTGATAATAAAGAACAGCCCTAGTCTTATATACTGACTACCCAATTCGCGTAAAAAATTTTAAAATTTTCAATTAAATGAACTCAAAATCATGTTTATACATATTTATGAGCGATAAAACTAGGTGTTGACACCGAAATTATTGTTACCTCGGAAAAGACATAAATTGAGAAACAACCCAAAATATTAGAATTCATTTAAAATGGAATAGAGGACAATAAAAAGGTAAAGAAAGGAAAATAAAAGCCAAGTGTGGGAAAAATTTACCAAGTTATTTAAAACATATGTCACATATTTTTGTACAAATAATTAAAAATACTTTTGATTTGGACTAAACTAATCAGTTTTACCCGATTTATTGTAATACCTTTGAAAGAAAAGATGGATCTACACGATGAATCAATTCCATCATTAAAAGGAAGTAAAGTCATCCGAAAAAGACACGCGCTTCTTGATTTAGGTCAGGAAGTTGTCGTCCAGACCAGTTGTAGAGTCTACGAAAAACCTTGAAAAGTTTTCTCGAAAATCAACTGGAAATCCACGGACCTCAGCATCAAATAGGGTCGCCAAGTGGTCAACTTATCCTAACCATGAGAGGATCTGTCTCGTAAAATGGGGAGGGCGTCGTGCAAATTAGCTTGATAAGACTAATGAATCAGATCCCCAGAAAGGATAATCTCCTTAAAAGATCAAAAATCAGCTTTTAAGACTGATATTACTCAATCCTTGAGATTGACTTTTAAAGATTGAGAATTCAAACACATGAAATTCGATGATATCTAAACTCAAGCTTGAACGAGAAAATATTTTGATCAAAATTACAAACCGATTTGTTTTCTGAAAACCCATTTTTAATGCGTTCATTACCATTGAACGTAAAATCCTAGGAATTCACCTGGAATTCATCAGGTCACCTGAACCAAATCAGTTGTCAATCGTAAGAACGGTGGTTGCATTGCATGGTCGAAGACAGGACTTTGTGCCAGACTGAAAAACCATAAGGGTGAGCTTTACTATTGCTCCTACAAAGGATAGTAATTGCATCCGACACGATATAGACCATAATTAAAAGCATGTCAGGGGACATTGCCTTAATAGTTGCTTGTTCAACGCTTTCCTTTACAACCGGACGGTAATTTACCGAAAGGTAATATACGGAGCAAGTAACTGGACGTGTTGCTTTCTCAATACAAGGTTAGCAAGTGGGTGACACAAAACCGCAAGTTTTGAGCTAAAATTTTCAAATTTGAAACCCACCAAACCCACAAAAACAATTTGCAAACACTGCTGAAGGGTTATTCCGGAAAACTTATCTAGGGTAAAAGCTAGATTTAATTTTCAAAAGATCAAATGTTTTCATGAAGATCCAATTTCCTAAAGGATCTAAATTTTTATAGTCATGTGGGACTGTAAACCATATCGTTACTATCATTGTTCATACCGCCGTATAGAAATCACTGATGTACAAAGTGTGAAGAATAAAGAAGTGATTCTAGTATTTTTATTTCAAGACTATATTGCTTGAGGACAAGCAACGCTCAAGTGTGGGAATATTTGATAATGCTAAAAACGAACATATATTTCATAGCATTATCCCTCAAGAAAAGACAAGCTTTTAGTTGCAATTGTTCTATTTACAACTGATATTCGTTTAAATAATAAAAGGTGAAGACAAAAGACAGATTCGACGAATTGAAGATGCAAACGACCAAAAAGCTCAAAAGTACAAAGTACAATCAAAGTGGTTCAAATTATTGGTGAGAAACGTCTCAAAATTACAAAAGTACAAGACGCAAAACGCAAAATACAAGATATTAAATTGTACGAAAGGACGTTCGAAAATCCGGAATCGGGACCAAAGTCAACTCTCAACGCTCGACGCAATGGACTAAAAATTACAAGTCAACTATGCACTTGAATATAATATAATATATAATTAATTCTTAAAATTATATATATATTATATTATATTTATAAAACCGTCGGCAAGAAGAAACAAACTCATGTGAGCTGGAAAAAGAGGCCATGCGATTGCATGGTCTGGTAGTTATAATACCATGCGATCGCATGGTAAACAATAGCTGGCCACACTCCTATAAATTTCGCAGTTTGGTGATCAACTTAACACATCTTTTTCCTTTTCATCTCTCACTCGTATTATATATATATATATATATATATATATATATATATATATATATATTATAATTTTAATTTTAATTTTAATTTTAATAATAAGGGTATGTTAGCGAATGTTGTAAGGGTGTAAGTCGAAATTCTGTCCGTGTAACGCTACGCTATTATTAATCATTGTAAGTTATGTTCAACCTTTTTAAATTAATGTCTCGTAGCTAAGTTATTATTATGCTTATTTAATGCCGAAGTAATCGTGATGTTGAGCTAAATATTAAAATTGGGTAATTGGGCTTTGTACCATAATTGGGGTTTGGACAAAAGAACGACACTTGTGGAAATTAGACTATGGGCTATTAATGGGCTTTATATTGACTAAATGATACCTCGTTGATTTAATATATAGACTTATAATTTGACGTATTTATATATAACCACATACGCTTGACTGGGTACGGTGGGCGGGATATCTATAAATACCAATAATTGTTCATTTAACCAGACACGAAACTGGATTATTAGTTAATAGACTTGTTGAAACAGGGGTGGATTACATTCAAGGGTAATTGGTGTAATTGTTAACAAAGTAGAAAAATCTTGGACTACACGCAGTCGATAACCTGGTGTATTCATTAAACAAAGTATTAAGACCTTGTTACAATTCGAATCCCCAATTAGTTGGAATATTTGACTTCGGGAATAAGAATAATTTGACGAAGACTTCTGCATTTTATGATTATGACTGATGGACTATTATGGACAAAACCGTATGGACATATCAAATAATCCAGGAAAAAGGACAATTAACCCATGGGAATAAACTAAAATCAACACGTCAAACATCATGATTATGGAAGTTTAAATAAGCATAATTTCTTTATTTCATATTTAATTGCACTTTTAATTATCGCACTTTATTTAATGTCATTGTATTTAATTGCACTTTTAATTATCGTACTCTTTAATTATCGCAATTTTATTTTATCGCACTTTTATTTATCGTAATTTCATTATCGTTATTTAATTTACGCTTTAATTTAAGTTATATTTATTTTTAATATTTTACATTAGGTTTTAACTGCGACTAAAGTTTTAAAATCGATAAACCGGTCATTAAACGGTAAAAACCCCCTTTTATAATAATAATACTACTTATATTTATATATATATTTATACTTTTACAAATATAGTTTTTAAAAATATAGCGTTAAACTTGGCTAAGATCCCTGTGGAACGAACTGGACTTACTAAAAAATACACTACTGTATGATTAGGTACACTGCATATAAGTGTTGTAGCAAGGTTTAGGTATATCCATTCTATAAATAAATAAATATCTTGTGTAAAATTGTATCATATTTAATAGTATTTTGTAGATAAAATATAATTATTTTGTATACACCTCTACGCACATCAGTCGTGCTATGACCATTTCTTTTACACCTGTTGCAAAATGTCGTGCAAAACCCCTGATGATTTTCTTCACACCTATGACATGGCTGTTTTTGGTTTTTGTTGCCGTTGTTGTTATTAAGGTTGTTGTTGGGGTTGTTATTGTTGTTGAAACGGTTGTTGTAGTTGTTGTTGTTGGGATGTTTGTTGTAGTTATTGTTAGGATTGCAGTTATTGTTGCGATTGTTGTTGCGATTGTTGTTGCGGTTGTTGGGATAGTTGTTGCGATTGTGGTTGTAATTGTTGTTGTTGTTGTACTGGTGACTCTTGTCACCGTTTTCCTCCCACTTCCTCTTGAGTTGTTTCGTGTTGGCTTCTTCGGCCGCCTGCTCTTTAATTCTTCCCTCAATCTGATTTATGAGTTTATGAGCCATTCGACTTGCCTTCTATATAGAAGCCGGCTCGTGTGAACTCACATCTTCTTGAATCCTTGCTGGTAACCCTTTTACAAATGCGTCGATCTTCTCTTCTTCATCTTCGAATGCTCCCGGACACAATAGGCACAACTCTGTGAATCGTCCTTCATATGTGCTAACGTCGAACCCTTGTGTTCGTAACTCTCTAAGTTCTGCCTTGAGTTTATTGACTTCGTTTCTAGGACGGTACTGCTCGTTCATCAATTGCTTGAATGCCGACCACGGTAGTGCGTAAGCAGCATTTTGTCCTACCTGTTCAAGATAGGTGTTCCACCACGTTAACGCAGTACCTGTGAAGGTATGCGTAGCGTACTTAACTTTGTCCTCTTCAGTACACTTACTTATGGCCAACACCAATTCAACTTTCTCGGTCCACCGTTTCAATCCAATTGGTCCTTCGGTTCCATCAAATTCCAAAGGTTTGCAGGCAGTGAATTCTTTGTAGGAGCATCCTACACGATTTATTGCGCCGTTAGCTACATTGCTAGATTTAGAGTTATTGTTGGTATGTAACACAGCCTGTACTGCGGCTATGTTTGCAGCAAGAAAGGTACGAAATTCCTCTTCGCTCATATTCATGGTGTGTTGAGTAGTCGGTGCCATTTCCTTCAAAATAGCCAACTGAGCTGAGTTAATCATACATAATATTAAGAGTAGTCAATAGTATTTCGTAGTATAATATGAACTCATTTATAAAAGCTTTTTCTTCATATTAGCGTTTTATAAGTTTAAATTTGGGTACTACCTACCCGTTAAGTTCATACTTAGTAGCTAATATACAATTCAACTACTACAATTTCATATGAAAAACTGATTATAATAATATATCACATACAAATATTCTTCAAACTTACAACTTCGCTATATTACATTACATATAACATAAAATATAGTACACTATGATACAGGACAGTTTTGAAGATAAATCTAGTTAATACGCAAGTTGTTCAGCAAAGGAAATAAAGACACGTAATTCATAAGTCCAAAAACAAGTCATGCATTCTGGTTTTACTAAGACGACTTCCCATCCTTGGTCTTGTGGAAAATAACCGTTATGACTATTGGCTAGGCAGCATGTTGTAATGTCGTCAAAAGGACGAGGGTTTCGTAATGTCCAACAGCCCCGTAATAATCTAAAAATCTTGTTTCTCACCCCAACTACTGAATCCGTCACTTGTGGGAAGGTTTTATTTAAAAGTTGCAATCCGATGTTCTTTTTCTCACTTTGGTAAGAAGCGAACATCACTAACCCGTAAGCATAACATGCTTCTTTATGTTGCATGTTAGAAGCTCTTTCTAATTCACGAAATCCTATGTTGGGATATGTTGAGTCAAAATAGGTTCTTAACCCATAGCGTAAAATTGCATTTGGGTTCTCCGCATTTAACGCTTTAAAGAAAACACGGCGCAACTTACGGTCTCCCCAGTGTGATATACCCCACCTATCAAAGGAAAGCCTTTTATAAACTAAGGCATTTCTGGAAAGTCTTTCAAATGTTTGACAAGTTAATTTCACCATAACTAAATGTGCTGATGAATTCTGACCGACTCTAGACAAGATTTCCTCAATCATATCCTCTGGTAGGTCTTCTAAAATATTCGGTTGTCTACCCTTAACGTCCATTTTATTTTTATACTGTAAAATAGACAAGGATTAGATTCGTAATAACAAAAAATACAAGCAATTTTTACATAGAACATAAAAGTAAAAGCACACTACAATACATATAATACACAACATGATTACAACCCTCTAATATGAATCACTGGTTTCTTCTTCTTCGGACTTGGTTCGTTTTCCTAATTTTCTAGGAATATATGGTGTTCCTCTAATACGAGCCGTCGTTTTCCATAATGGTTTAGAAAAACCTGGTGGTTTAGAGGTTCCCGGGTCATTGTTACATTTTAGGAAATACGGATGTTGCCGATACATATAAAATTCATCGGGGTTGGAATCGGGTTTTTCTATTTTTATACCTTTTCCCTTATTATTTTCTTTTGCTTTATTAAATTGGGTCGAGGTAATTTCTATAACATCGTCGGAATCCTCATCGGGATCCGATTCATCGGAAATTTGGTAATCTTCCCAATATTTTGCTTCCTCGGCGGAAACACCATTGACCATTATTAACTTTGGTCCATTGGTTGAGGATTTTCTTTTATTTAATCGATTTACTATAGGTATCAATATTTCTTCCTCCTGAACCTCTTTCTCTTCCGATTCCTCCTCTTCCGATTCCTCCTCTTCTGGTTCCTCCTCTTCCGCGGTGTTACTACGACGGCGTATATCCGGTTTTACGGTGTTTTTCGTGTTTTTCGATTTTAAATCATTAAGTTAGCATATCATATATATATAGAACATGTGTTTAGTTGATTTTAAAAGTCAAGTTAGAAGGATTAACTTTTGTTTGCGAACAAGTTTAGAATTAACTAAACTATGTTCTAGTGATTACATGTTCAAATCTTCGAATAAGATAGTTTTATATGTATGAATCGAATGATTTTATGAACATCATTACTACCTCAAGTTTAGTAGGTAAACCTACTGGAAGTGACAAGAAATGATCTAGCTTCAAAGGATCTTGGATGGATTGAAAGTTCTTGAAGTAGAATCATGACACGAAAACAAGTTCAAGTAAGATTATCACTCGAATTAAGATAGTTATAGTTATAGGAATTGAATTAAAGTTTGAATATGAGTATTACCTTGTATTAGAAAGATATCTTACTGTAAATAAGAAAGATTTCTTGAAGTTGAATGATCACTTTACAAGATTGGAAGTAAGCTAGCAAACTTGGAAGTATTCTTGATTTTATGAAACTAGAACTTATAGAATTTATGAAGAACACTTAGAACTTGAAGATAGAACTTGAGAGAGATCAATTAGATGAAGAAAATTGAAGAATGAAAGTGTTTGTAGGTGTTTTTGGTCGTTGGTATATGAATTACATATAAAGGATGTGTACTTTTGTTTACATGTAAATAAGTCATGAATGATTACTAATATTTTTGTAATTTTTTGAGATATTTCATGCTAGTTGCCAAATGATGGTTCCCACATATGTTAGGTGACTCACATGGGCTGCTAAGAGCTGATCATTGAAATGTATATGCCAATAGTACATACATCTAAAAGCTGTGTATTATACGAGTACGAATACGGGTGCATACGAGTAGAAATGTTGATGAAACTGAACGAGGATGTAATTGTAAGCATTTTTGTTAAGTAGAAGTATTTTGATAAGTGTCTTGAAGTCTTTCTAAAGTGTATGAATACATATTAAAACACTACATTTATATACATTTTAACTGAGTCGTTAAGTCATCGTTAGTCGTTACATGTAAATGTTGATTTGAAACCTTTAAGTTAACGATCTTGTTAAATGTTGTTAACCCAATGTTTATTATATCTAATGAGATGTTAAATTATTATATTATCATGATATTATGATATCTTAATATATCTTAATATGATATATATACATTTAAATGTCATTACAACGATAATAGTTACATATATGTCTCGTTTCGAAATCCTTAAGTTAGTAGTCTTGTTTTTACATATGTATTTCATTGTTAATATACATAATGACATGTTTACTTATCATTTATCATGATTAAACATAGTGTAACAATATCTTAATATGATTCATATGTAATTAGTAAGACGTTGTTATAACGATAATCGTTATATATATCGTTTCGAGTTTCTTAATTCAATAAACACAATATTATGTATATAACTCATTGTTAAAATACCTAATGAGATACTTACTTATCATAATATCATGTTAACTATATATATAATCATATATATGTCATCATATAGTTTTTACAAGTTTTAACGTTCGTGAATCACCGGTCAACTTGGGTGGTCAAATGTCTATATGAAACCTATTTCAATTAATCAAGTCTTAACAAGTTTGATTGCTTAACATGTTGGAAACACGTAATCATGTAAATATAAATTTCATTTAATATATATAAACATGAAAAAGTTCGGGTCACTACATTGTTAGCATTATGAGTAAGACGGTATGTTATTTGAGTTATATTCTCGTATGAGGTATTTGGTGGGTGCGAATGCAAATAGATGGGTTATATATGTGTATGTATAATTGTTGCACTCACTAAGCTTTGCTTACCCTCTCGTTGTTTATCTTTTTATAGGCTCCGGTGGAGACAAGGGTAAGGGCATTCGTATGGATTAGAGATCCCGCTTGTTTGTTAGGGGACGTTTTTGGATGTTATAGCTTTTGGAGTTTGACCGAGATTTGGGTAGTTTAACCCCCAAACACCATGTTCATAGTGTCGTTTGGAATTTAAACTCTTATGGTCGAACTTGTATGTTTTGAACGAAACTCGTAAAACGGCCGATGTGGGCCCCATTTTGTAAAACTCATTTTATTATTGAATCGTGTGAGTTTTAACTATTATAACATGTTGTGAAAAGCGTTTCGTCTAAATATGTCGGGAAGTGGAAGATCTTTATTTAAAAATGTGCAAAACCGGACAGAACTGATTGGGCCTGTGCGCGCCGCGCACCCTGAGGTGGTGCGCGTGGCGCACTCTCCTGTTATAAAAAAAAATAAATAAATAAAAAAAAATTGTTTCACGTAATCGGTTGGTTATTGGTTTGAGTTGTTACACTATAATAGGCATATTTGAAGAGTTGGAGCTGACAAAACATTCACATGCATCCTTCTACCTCCGCATCTTTGTTATATTCATTAACCTATTTAATAGTAGTACTACATAAATCAAATATTTGGTTTAACTATACGTTTTTAGGCACATTAAGTGTTTATGTTTATTTTATTTATATGATATGATAGTTTACTTAAACACATAAATTATTTATTTATAGAATCTCAAACTTTATTTTGAAAAGTGTGGAGTAATATGATATTATCGATTTGATTTAACATTAAAATTTCGTGGTAGCTTGTTTGATGTTTCCAGAACTTCATATTATTATTTTTAATTAATAAATCTAAAAATATATATATATATATATATATATATATATATATATATATATATATATATATATATATATATATATATATATTAATAAAAAAAATCTCTTATGAACGAGCACAATATTACCTTATTACTTCGTAGGATAAAAGTATATAAAATGATTTGTAGCTCAAACGTCAAATTATGGATAAATACAACGGAGTATAAAAAAGAGTTGTAATAATAAAAGGAACGTTTGATTTTATCATAGCTAGTGGAACAATAAAGACGAAGTATCTGATTGTACTTTATGGTTAGGGGTGTTCATAATATCCGAATTCGGATCCGCAATTCAAATAATCCGAAAATTCGATCCGAAAATATCCGAAAAATCGGGTATCTGAATTTTCGGATATCCGATTTTTCCAATTCGGGTTTCGGATAGCACTTTTCGAAAAATTCGGATATCGGAATATCCGAAACTAAATATTGTTAAGCTATATTTTTATTTTTATTTATAGTTAATATTAAAATTGTGACGCCCCGTACTAAATCATCATGTACGGACCATCAACAACATGATCATTACAAGGTTAAGTACTATATGCGTTTTCAAAACAGAGTTTACATTCATAAATAAAAGTGACGTCATAACATACGTCAATTGTTTTACAAATCAAAAGTATGCTTCGATAAGTAGAAGCATTAAATAAGTGTACGTGACCATAATGGTCGTTACATAACATAAGTTCATAAGTAAAAAGTTTGAATGCAACATAAGTAGTCATGCGATAACAACTCTAGGCAGCGGGTTCTACAGCACGACTAGTAAGATAGCGGAAGCGACTTCAAGCACCTGAGAAAATACATGCTTAAAAAGGTCAACACAAAGGTTGGTGAGCTATAGTTTAAGTATAACAGTAATGTAAGTAGGCCACGAGATTTCAGTGCTACAACGAGCGTTTCAAAAGTATGTAAAAGTATATGCTTAACCGTGGGCACCCGGTAACTAACTTAACGTTTAATGTACCCCCTTAAAGTGCACTTGGCAAGTGCGTATAACCTCGAAGTATTAAACACTCGTTAAATGCTAGCGCTACTAGCCCGAGTGGGGATGTCAAACCCTATGGATCCATATCTAAGATTCGCGTTCACGGTTCAAAAACCAATGATTAAACGTTACCGAGCTAAAGGGAATGTTTCTGCCGTTATATAACCCACACATATATATAGTTTAAGTACTCGTGCCTAGTATGTAAAACATAAAATCCGCATGTATTCTCAGTTCCCAAAATAAGTTAAAGTAAAAAGGGAATGCTATAACTCACAATGATTAGTAGTAATGGTAAGGTAGTAGTCGGAAAGTGGTGTGCAAGTAACGGTCCAAACGTCCTCAACCTAAGTCAAATAGCACTAAGTCAATAAGTCGTCTCAAAAGGTTTACAAGTACGTAATTAAGGTCATAAGGGTCATCATCAATCATCATTAAACAAAAGGTAACAAGTAAGACTCGTTTATGAAAGTCGTTTAAAACAAAGGTTGACTTCGGTCAGTCACCACGGCCTCTACCCTTACTGAATTAAGGTGAGACCAGTGGTCATGGCTCCGTCTATGAGTCCCTTAAGTGTGGTAAAATTTACAGAAGCAAACTCGTCTTGGTTTGACCGTGGCGACGGTCTAAGTGCGAGTAGGTCAGAAATTTCTGCACAACGTTAAAGAACATGGTAACGATCGGAGGGCCATAAATCCTAAACCGTAACTCGGATTAAGACGAGTCCTATATGAAAAGTTATCTACTCGAAAAGTTCTTTCTAAAAATCAAGGTTAGAACAGCCCAGGTCTACTGGTCTGTTCCAGAAGTAGTAGGTCAGAAACTTTTGGACAGAATGCAGTGGGTTTTCAAGGGTTCCGGTGATCTTGGCGTTTGATGTTCATCACGGTTCTCATCCTTGATGCGTATAGCTTCAAGTGTACAACTCGTTGATGTGTTAACATCATTTTGACCAAGGTTTGTCCATCATAACTCAAGTGCAAGTGTTGTAAGTGTTTGATGAACCAAGGTTCCATGTAAGTTTATGAACAAGTTCATGAACACTAAGAAAGATCACAACCAAGTGTTGGACCCATGATACTTGCACCAAAGTGTAAGCTCTTGTTGGTTTCATGTCCTTGTTCAAATGTGTAGTAAGCAACTAACAATAAGAAATAAAGAAAATGAATGATAAGCCTAAACCAACCATGAAGGTGGTATTCTAGTAACATACAACAAACAAGAACACAAGTAACAAAAATTAAAGATTATAAACTTTAAATCTTTGAAATAAATAAAGTAGAAAGCTAACTAAACAAGAAGATGATTCATAGTTGCTCTTACTTTTAAAGATTCAACCCAAGTTGATCTTTAAGTGAAGTAACTTCAAAGTTACTTCAAGAACTACAAGTAAAGAGTTTATACAACTATGAACTTTAATTCTTTGAAACAAATATGTAGAACATAACTAGAGAGATTATGTTCTTGATGTTCTTGTTAAATACAAGATATAAATGAAGAATCAAAACTAGAAAGTTTGATCTTGTAACTTAGTAAATAAAGACAAGTAAGTAAGTAAATAATAACTTAGTAATCTACAAGTAATTAAACTTCAACAAGATTAAGTAACAAACAACAAAAGATGATGATGATTAATGTTTATGAAATCAGTTTTTACCAACAAAGAAAAGAAGAAAAGAAGTTGTTTCAAACACTTACAAGTATGAGAGAAAAAGAGAAGAAAGTTTGAGGGAATATGCAAGTAATGTGTGTGTGTTTTGAGAGAAGACTTCAAGTGAACAAGTAATGAAGAAATGATGAAGTGTGGACTCCTTTGAGCCCTCAAACCCCACGGCCTGCAGCAGCCCCCATGGGGTGGGTGTGTTTGTTTGGTGGTTACTAGTGTGTTAAAGGTTCAAAAGATGGATAAAAGGGTTAGTCTCATGGGGATTATAAGGCAACTAGATTCCTTAAGCAAGTAACTAGTTAGTTTATGTTTAAATGATACTTACAAGTATGCAAGAGTGGGCTTAATGTCCATTAAAAGAAGTAGGGTGGGCTTGTGAGTCTTATTCAAGAGTCCATTACACTAATTAAAGCCCAAGTTGCAAATAATCCAAATAAGTCCAACTTAAGCCCAAGTAATTAACTAAAAGCCTTAGTTAATTAAAATGATTAATAAAATTAATCATGGATGTAAATAATATCTTAAAATATTATTCGTGCAAGTTCCGGGTGTCACAAAGACGTTTCGGGCATTTAAAGTTCAAGTACGGGCAATCAAAGCAACATGTAAATGTAATAACATACATTCGTTTAATCAAGCGTATTAATAATAATAATTATTAATAAATAACGTTGGTAAAACCAGGGTCGTTACATTACCCACCTGTTAAAGAAAATTTCGTCCCGAAATTTTAAGCTGAAGTAGATGGAGGAGTCGGGAAAAGATGAGGATATTTCCGCATCATTTGATCCTCTCGTTCCCAAGTAAACTCAGGTCCTCGTTTGGCATTCCATCGTACTCGTACAATCGGAATCTTGTTGCGTTTCAAAGTTTTGATCTCACGATCCATAATCTCAACAGGTTCCTCCACAAAGTGGAGTTTGTCATTAATAGTAAGTTCTTCCAATGGTATGATGAGTTCGGGTGCAGCAAGACACTTCTTCAAGTTTGACACATGGAAGGTAGGATGAACTGAGCTCAATTGTGCTGGTAGATCCAAACGGTATGCAACTGGTCCAACACGTTCCAAGATCTCGAATGGACCAATGTATCGTGGGTTCAACTTTCCACGTTTTCCAAAACGGATCACACCTTTCCAAGGTGCAACCTTCAACATTACACGATCACCAACATTAAATTCAAAGTCTTTCCGTTTAAGATCGGCATAGCTCTTTTGGCGATCACGGGCAGTCTTAAGTCTAGCTTGGATCTGAGCAATCTTCTCCGTGGTTTCGTGAACTACCTCGGGTCCGGTGATTTGCTTTTCACCTACTTCGGCCCAACAAATAGGAGATCGGCACTTACGACCATACAATGCTTCAAAAGGTGCAGCATTAATGCTTGAGTGATAACTGTTATTGTACGAGAATTCGGCGAGTGGCAAATGCCTTTCCCAGGCCTTTCCAAAATCAATGACACATGCACGCAGCATGTCCTCCAAGGTCTGAATCGTTCGTTCACTTTGCCCGTCAGTCTGAGGATGATAAGCAGTACTCATGTCAAGACGAGTTCCCATGGCTTCTTGCAAAGAACGCCAAAATCTGGAAGCAAAACGGGGATCGCGATCGGAGATGATTGATAAAGGTACACCATGACGAGATACAACCTCTTTGATGTACAGCTGAGCAAGTCTTTCCATTGTATCAGTTTCCTTCATTGCTAGGAAGTGTGCAGATTTGGTGAGGCGGTCAACAATAACCCAAATAGTATCGCATCCGCCCACTGTCTTCGGCAGCTTAGTAATGAAATCCATTGTGATCCTTTCCCACTTCCATTATGGGATTTCCGGCTGTTGAAGTAACCCAGAAGGTCTCTGATGCTCGGCTTTAACCTTCGAGCAAGTCAAACACTTGCCAACATAAGTCGCAACGTCCTTCTTAAGATTCGGCCACCAATACTGTTCCTTAAGGTCGTGGTACATCTTACCTGCACCGGGGTGAATCGAATATCTCGATTTGTGTGCTTCATCAAGTATCAGGCTTCGTAGATCTCCATAGTAAGGTACCCAAATTCTTCCGGCATAACATCGGAGTCCAGACTCTCTAACCTCGAATCGAGAGACAAGTATGTTCAAATGCTCGTGAGATATGTTCTCCTCCTTGAGAGCCTCAACTTGGGCTACTCTGATCTGGTTGTTGAGGTTCGAATGGATGGTGATGTTCAGAGCCCTAACACGGAGAGGTGCCGTCCTCTCCTTTCGGCTTAAAGCGTCAGCTACAACATTGGCCTTGCCAGGGTGATAACGGAGTTCACAATCGTAGTCGTTGAGCGTCTCGATCCATCGACGCTGTCTCATATTTAGTTGCTTCTGATCAAAGATGTGCTGGAGACTCTTGTGGTCGGTGAAGATAGTGCTCTTAGTTCCATACAGATAATGTCTCCACAATTTGAGTGCAAAGACAACGGCTCCAAGTTCAAGATCATGTGTAGTGTAGTTCCGCTCGTGAATCTTCAATTGGCGGGAGGCATAGGCAATAACCTTTGATCGTTGCATCAGTACACAACCAAAACCACTCTTCGATGCATCGCAATAAACAACAAAGTCGTCACTGCCTTCAGGAAGTGATAGGATAGGTGCGGAGGTTAACTTCTTCTTCAAAGTTTGGAATGCTGATTCGTGTGTGGGTTCCCAAATGAACTTCTTGCCCTTGTGAGTCAGTGCGGTCAAAGGACGCGCAATCAGAGAAAATCCTTCGATAAACCTTCGATAATAACCGGCGAGACCTAGAAATTGGCGAATATGCGTTGGAGTAGTGGGGGTCTCCCACTTGCTGATGGCTTCAATCTTGGCGGGATCAACTTTGATACCCTGGTCGCTCACAACATGACCCAAAAACTGTACTTCCTTCAACCAAAATTCACACTTGGAGAATTTGGCGTAAAGTTGCTCTTGTCTTAAGAGTTCAAGCACTAGCCGAAGGTGTTGCTCATGTTCTTCTTCGCTCTTAGAGTAGATGAGGATATCATCTATGAAGACGATAACAAACTTATCCAAGTAAGGCTTGCAGACACGATTCATGAGATCCATGAACATGGCAGGTGCATTTGTCAAACCGAATGGCATCACGAGGAACTCATAATGACCATAACGGGTCCTGAATGCAGTTTTCATCATGTCACTTTCCTTCACCCTCAGCTGGTGATATCCGGATCGCAAATCGATCTTTGAATAAACGCTCGATCCTTGTAGTTGATCAAAAAGATCATCAATTCGTGGAAGAGGATATCGATTCTTGATAGTCAATTTGTTGAGTTCACGGTAGTCGATACACATACGGAAGGATCCATCCTTCTTCTTTACAAACAACACAGGTGCGCCCCAAGGCGAGAAGCTTGGTTGGATAAACCCTCGATCTAATAGCTCTTGTAGTTGACTCTGTAATTCTTGCATCTCGGAAGGTGCGAGCCTATAAGGTGCGCGAGCTACAGGTGCAGCTCCTGGCACTAAGTCAATCTGAAACTCTACTGCTCTCTGCGGTGGTAATCCAGGCAATTCCTCTGGGAAGACATCAGAAAATTCGTTCACAATTCGTACGTCGTTCACGTTCTTCACCTCAGTTTCTACCGCTTTCACATGTGCTAGGACAGCAAAGCGTCCCTTCTTCATAATCTTTTGCGCTTTCACGCAACTAATGAGGTTCAACTTCGAGGTACATCTCTCTCCATAGATAACCAGTGGTTCGCCATCTCCTTGTGGTATGCGAAGTGCTTTATCTCCACAGATAACATCGGCCTTTATCTTGCTCAACCAATCCATACCGACGATCACGTCAAAACTTCCCAGTTTGATAGGTATCAAATCAATTTCGAAATCTGCACCAGCTATGTTGATAATAGCTCCACGACTAATATGGTCAACCTTTTCAAGTTTTCCATTGGCGACCTCGACAAGCATACTTTCCTTCAAAGGAACTAACGACCAATCTAACCTATCACAAAAATGTCTACACACATAGCTCCTATCGGCACCAGTATCAAATAGGACAGAAGCTAAAAGATTGTTGATCTTGAATATACCTGTCACCAAGTCGGGGTTGTCGCGAGCGTCCCTTGCATTAACATTGAAGGCTCTAGCACGTGGTGGTCCGCCATCCTTACGCTTGTTAGGACACTCGTTTCTGAAATGGCCCGTCTTCCCACATTCATAACACTTCTTAGGCCCATTGTTGTTGTGGTTTGGCTTCACGTTCAAGGTGGTAACCTTGCAATCCTTGCCAACATGTCCAGATCGTTGGCACTTCTCACAGATAACATTGCAATACCCAGTGTGGTGCTTGTAGCACCTATTGCATTGTGGTAAGGTTCCTTTGTAGTTCGGATTGGTGCGGTTGTTGTTGTTGGGGTTGGTGTTGTTGTTGTGCATGTTGTTTTGCCTGAACCCTTCATGTCGTTTTGCCGGGTTTTGATCATAGTTCCTACCCCTGTTGTTGTTGTGGTTGTTGTCCCATTTCCTCTTTTCACCACTAACAGTTTCAAACTTAGCCTTCTCCGGCTCGTCCAGGATGATTTGATTCAAGAGAGTATGCGCCATGCGCATTGCTTCGGGAACGCTTGGTGGCTTGGATGAGGTAACATTACCCTTGATGGGCTTAGGAAGTCCCGAGAAGTATTTCTCCAAACGCTTAAATTCGGGGGTGACCATGGTTGGACACATAAGAGCCAATTCCAAAAACCTACGGTTGTAGCTGTTAAGGTCGTTCCCTACGGTCTTCAATTGCATAAATTCGATTTCCATCTTTTGAATCTCGGTTCTCGGACAGTATTCCTCGATCATAGCACATTTAAATTCTTCCCAAGGCGTAGCATACGCCTCATCAATTCCTTTCGCTTGGGCCATGGTATTCCACCATGTGAGCGCACCATCAGACAGCGTGCAAGATGCAAATTTCATTTTGTTAGCCTCAGAACAATTGCTAACCCTGAATACCGATTCCAACTTTTCGAACCATCTGGTGAGACCGACGGGTCCCTCAGTGCCACTGAAGTAGTGTGGCTTGCAGTTTTGGAATTCCTTGTAAGTACACCCATCTCGGACGACAGGTGGATTGACAGGCGGTGGTGGTGGAACTTGGGGTTGTCTTTCAGCTAGTGCAGCAGCGACTCGCTCGTTAATCATTTCCTCAATTTGTGCCGCGGTGGGGATAGATCTCCCGTTGGCCATGATGTTCTATACAAACATTTTGACTCAAGTCAAAATCCATTATGCAAATAATAATAATATAGTATATAACAACCAACATGAAAACAGCACAACACATGTTGATTAAGTAATGCAAGCATATATAAGTACCACAAAACCATGATATGATAACGTAAATAGAACACTTGCGCAAGGAGTAAGCAACACAAATTTCATTAATTAATGATAATAAGTTCATACATTACAATAAGTTCGTACATTACATAAGTGAAATATGAAATTACAAAAAGAGATTACAATACAGAATCTAGTACAAAGTCCTACGGCGATGGTGGGTACAAGATGTCCAAAACATGAGTCATCTGCTCCTCGAGCTCAGTAACTCGAGTCTGGAGAATCTCAATCTCCCGCCTCATTTCCTCATTAGAGGAAGATGGTGGGGCAGGTGGTGCTGGCGGTGCAGGTGGAGCCGGTGGTGCTGAAGTGGATGTTCCGGCTCTGGGTGGAGACGGTAATATCAGTGGGTCGGCGGGGTACGGCACCAGCCGTTTACGAGCAGTGATCCTACGATGCCGACCATAAGCGTCAGTGACAGTACGACCAGGAATTATGCCAGCGAAGCGATACCGCTTCTTCGGCGGGGTAGAAGGTGCCTGAATTGGTCGGTCAGCGGGATCCTCCTCATCACTGGAGTCGTCAGATGAGGTGTCGTCTGAAGAAGCATCGGTGGAAGAACCGTCGTCTGAATCATGCGGTGGTGGCGCGGGTGGCTCAACATATCCGAAAGCGGCCAACATCTGTCGGTGTCGGCCTGGCGTAATCACGGCTAAGCGGCCGTCGGCAGTGCGTCGGCAAGGTGTGCGCCAATGATTACGGAAAGGACCCTCCCCAAACTCCGCGGGGATATCTATGCCACCAATACGAGCCAGTTGCCTCGGGGGTCTGGAAGAAGACGCCGGGATAGGCACACTAGAGCTAGCTCCAGAACTAGAGGCGCCGGGGTCGCCAGTGGGTGTCGGGGCCGGAATGTCAGCAGCAGCAGCAGCAGCAACAGGTGCAGCAGTGGGAGGAACAACGAGGCCTGAGCCGCTCGGGATGTCAGTAGGTGGAACGTCCGACATCTGAACAAGGAAAAATAAATTTTCCATGTCAGTATGTCATAAAGCAAGCAAATAATAGGCCAACAGTTTAATTCATGTATAACAATAAGTAGCATGGCAATATCAGTAATCGTACGAAACTAGCATGCAATCGAAAGCAAGTAATAGCATGCAGTAGTGAAATCACGTAGTAGCATACGGCATATAGCAGTAACAGTAAGCAGCAGCATGCAGTAAGTTCAGCGGAAACAAGTAAACTAACAAGTTGTAGATTAGCCCTATTAGTGAATCCTACTCGGGTCGGTCTTAGACTCACTAATGCATCCTAATTCCCTACAACCAATGCTCTGATACCAAATGTGACGCCCCGTACTAAATCATCATGTACGGACCATCAACAACAGGATCATTACAAGGTTAAGTACTATATGCGTTTTCAAAACAGAGTTTACATTCATAAATAAAAGTGACGTCATAACATACGTCAATTGTTTTACAAATCAAAAGTATGCTTCGATAAGTAGAAGCATTAAATAAGTGTACGTGACCATAATGGTCGTTACATAACATAAGTTCATAAGTAAAAAGTTTGAATGCAACATAAGTAGTCATGCGATAACAACTCTAGGCAGCGGGTTCTACAGCACGACTAGTAAGATAGCGGAAGCGACTTCAAGCACCTGAGAAAATACATGCTTAAAAAGGTCAACACAAAGGTTGATGAGCTATAGTTTAAGTATAACAGTAATGTAAGTAGGCCACGAGATTTCAGTGCTACAACGAGCGTTTCAAAAGTATGTAAAAGTATATGCTTAACCGTGGGCACCCGGTAACTAACTTAACGTTTAATGTACCCCCTTAAAGTGCACTTGGCAAGTGCGTATAACCTCGAAGTATTAAACACTCGTTAAATGCTAGCGCTACTAGCCCGAGTGGGGATGTCAAACCCTATGGATCCATATCTAAGATTCGCGTTCACGGTTCAAAAACCAATGATTAAACGTTACCGAGCTAAAGGGAATGTTTCTGCCGTTATATAACCCACACATATATATAGTTTAAGTACTCGTGCCTAGTATGTAAAACATAAAATCCGCATGTATTCTCAGTTCCCAAAATAAGTTAAAGTAAAAAGGGAATGCTATAACTCACAATGATTAGTAGTAATGGTAAGGTAGTAGTCGGAAAGTGGTGTGCAAGTAACGGTCCAAACGTCCTCAACCTAAGTCAAATAGCACTAAGTCAATAAGTCGTCTCAAAAGGTTTACAAGTACGTAATTAAGGTCATAAGGGTCATCATCAATCATCATTAAACAAAAGGTAACAAGTAAGACTCGTTTATGAAAGTCGTTTAAAACAAAGGTTGACTTCGGTCAGTCACCACGGCCTCTACCCTTACTGAATTAAGGTGAGACCAGTGGTCATGGCTCCGTCTATGAGTCCCTTAAGTGTGGTAAAATTTACAGAAGCAAACTCGTCTTGGTTTGACCGTGGCGACGGTCTAAGTGCGAGTAGGTCATAAATTTCTGCACAACGTTAAAGAACATGGTAACGATCGGAGGGCCATAAATCCTAAACCGTAACTCGGATTAAGACGAGTCCTATATGAAAAGTTATCTACTCGAAAAGTTCTTTCTAAAAATCAAGGTTAGAACAGCCCAGGTCTACTGGTATGTTCCAGAAGCAGTAGGTCAGAAACTTTTGGACAGAATGCAGTGGGTTTTCAAGGGTTCCGGTGATCTTGGCGTTTGATGTTCATCACGGTTCTCATCCTTGATGCGTATAGCTTCAAGTGTACAACTCGTTGATGTGTTAACATCATTTTGACCAAGGTTTGTCCATCATAACTCAAGTGCAAGTGTTGTAAGTGTTTGATGAACCAAGGTTCCATGTAAGTTTATGAACAAGTTCATGAACACTAAGAAAGATCACAACCAAGTGTTGGACCCATGATACTTGCACCAAAGTGTAAGCTCTTGTTGGTTTTATGTCCTTGTTCAAATGTGTAGTAAGCAACTAACAATAAGAAATAAAGAAAATGAATGATAAGCCTAAACCAACCATGAAGGTGGTATTCTAGTAACATACAACAAACAAGAACACAAGTAACAAAAATTAAAGATTATAAACTTTAAATCTTTGAAATAAATAAAGTAGAAAGCTAACTAAACAAGAAGATGATTCATAGTTGCTCTTACTTTTAAAGATTCAACCCAAGTTGATCTTTAAGTGAAGTAACTTCAAAGTTACTTCAAGAACTACAAGTAAAGAGTTTATACAACTATGAACTTTAATTCTTTGAAATAAATATGTAGAACATAACTAGAGAGATTATGTTCTTGATGTTCTTGTTAAATACAAGATATAAATGAAGAATCAAAACTAGAAAGTTTGATCTTGTAACTTAGTAAATAAAGACAAGTAAGTAAGTAAATAATAACTTAGTAATCTACAAGTAATTAAACTTCAACAAGATTAAGTAACAAACAGCAAAAGATGATGATGATTAATGTTTATGAAATCAGTTTTTACCAACAAAGAAAAGAAGAAAAGAAGTTGTTTCAAACACTTACAAGTATGAGAGAAAAAGAGAAGAAAGTTTGAGGGAATATGCAAGTAATGTGTGTGTGTTTTGAGAGAAGACTTCAAGTGAACAAGTAATGAAGAAATGATGAAGTGTGGACTCCTTTGAGCCCTCAAACCCCACGGCCTGCAGCAGCCCCCATGGGGTGGGTGTGTTTGTTTGGTGGTTACTAGTGTGTTAAAGGTTCAAAAGATGGATAAAAGGGTTAGTCTCATGGGGATTATAAGACAACTAGATTCCTTAAGCAAGTAACTAGTTAGTTTATGTTTAAATGATACTTACAAGTATGCAAGAGTGGGCTTAATGTCCATTAAAAGAAGTAGGGTGGGCTTGTGAGTCTTATTCAAGAGTCCATTACACTAATTAAAGCCCAAGTTGCAAATAATCCAAATAAGTCCAACTTAAGCCCAAGTAATTAACTAAAAGCCTTAGTTAATTAAAATGATTAATAAAATTAATCATGGATGTAAATAATATCTTAAAATATTATTCGTGCAAGTTCCGGGTGTCACAAAGACGTTTCGGGCATTTAAAGTTCAAGTACGGGCAATCAAAGCAACATGTAAATGTAATAACATACATTCGTTTAATCAAGCGTATTAATAATAATAATTATTAATAAATAACGTTGGTAAAACCAGGGTCGTTACAAAAATGCTATAACTATGATATCATAAATAGTCATTATGATTAAGATATAATTATGATTTAATCTTTACAATTAATTATGATTAAGATATAAATTAACAAAAGATGCAGCTTTTATTCCTTTTGTAATTTACGGAGTATTTATTTTTTTTGTATGGTAAATAAAATTACCTCCGTGCTTCGTAATATATTCGCTAAATCAAAAAGCATATACGGATACAAATTGTCGTCCTTAAAATCAAATTAAAACCCTATAAAACTCAAACGAATTGCACGCCTTTACTTACTCTCTTTTACAAAGAATTCAAATTTATCTCCTCAAAAAATAGTTTCATTCATCTTCTACACCATCTTTTTTATAGTTTTTTACTTATCTTAATTTATTAGATGCATACCACATGTTCGATAAAATGACAAGAATGAATTTGATTTTTGTTAACATGAGTTTTTTTCATAATGTTATGAATCCAGAATATACAGGTATGTGCAATAGTAGAACACTGACTGTATAATGAGATGTTTGTGTTCATGGTTAACGTTTAAAGTTCCGTTTAGTATCTCCAATTTATTGAGTTTTTATATTTATTTTTCATTTAGATATGTGTGAAGGTATAGGTACTAAAAAGTATGAATTTTTAAGTTTCAACTTTGATGAAAAACTACCAAAGTTTCTAATTGTACATCTATTGAGTTTCTAATTATTAAAAAAAAAAGTTTCAACTTTAATGAAAGACCACCAAAGTTGCATGGCGATCTTTGAATTGTTGAAGGAAATTGCTAAAGGAAATTAGCAAGGTTAACCTATTTAGTATTCAACAATTACGAAGGTATTTGCATCTGTACATTTTGTTGCTTACTGTTGTATGTTAAACTTTTCGTTGTTTCTTAATTTGATAAAATTAGCACTTATATTGTGTTCATGTACGGAGGAAAGGTTGAAGGGTTTCTTGATTTTGAAGCATTATGTAATATATGAAGCATTATGTATAACATTAAGATAAAACACCTCCGACCATATGTACAATATAGAAGCATTATGTACAACTTTATAGTAAAACACTCTCATGACCATATTTACAATATTTGAAGCATTATGTACAACCTTATGATAAAACAACCATATGATTATATGTACAAACTTTAAATCAAATTGTACAATCTTCTACAAAACACTCAATGAACAATATACAAATTTTAAAGCATATTGTAAAACTTTCATATAATAATTGTATTTTAATTTTTAAAAAATTTTCAAAAGACATTTATCATTAGCAGGGTTGTAAAAGTCGGTCGACTTAACCGACGCGTCGACTGACGCGTTGTTTTTTAGACTCGACCGCCGCGTTTTCTCTAAAAATGGCTAAAAACGGTCAACTTTAAGATATTTAAAATTAGTTATGGTTGAAACTTGAAATATTTATTTTTGAAGGATCATTGGCAATGAAACTAACGTAGATGTTTTTTTTGGAAGGTTAGGATATTATTTTGTAGATGTTGATGTTGATCTTGTAAGGCATGCTTTGTAAATTGTAAACTAAACTGCTCTTCTATAAATTAACATAGTTTTTGTATTTTTGCGAGTTTCTTCACAGTAAACAATTAGGGTGTGCTTGGTTACTTTGATGGAATGGTAATGGAATGGCAATGATAATGGTAATGGGAATATTATGGAATGAAATTGTTATATTATCATTCCATTGATTGTGCTTGGTAAATTCTTATATTTTATCATCATAGTTAATAACTAGTTGTGGAGCCCTCGCTTCGCGCCGGGGGCTCCGTTTTGAATGCGAGTTAAAAAAAATCTTGATCTATTTTGTAAAAAAAAATTTTTTTTCGACATCTAACATTGAAGGGTTGTTCCTTTTGTGAAAGTTGCTTATTTTAGCGTTAAAGTTAGTTGATCTATTTTGTAAAAAAGAATGTTTTTCGACATCTTTTGGTAGCATTGAAGGGTTGTTCCTTTTAAGAAAGTTGTTTCTTTTATCGTTGGAGACAAAAAAAAAATGTAGCGCAGTAGTGGCCTATGTGGGTCCTACTGTTTGAGCGCAGTGTACAAGTCGGTAAAGTGTGGTGGGTGTTATTATTCAGTATTTTTGGTGTTAGTAATGGGATAAATAATAAGTTAGAATATAGGTATAAAGTGGGGGTTCGATTTGTATTTTAATAGAAGTTAGGGGGTTAGGTTTGTGAAAAGTGAAAAAGTGAATAGTACTATTCATAACAAATAAGACAAATTTTGTCTATTAGTTATATTGATAATGGTAATATTGTGAATTAAAAAATAATTTTTTTGACAAAAGCGTGGTGAGTGTTATTATTCAGTATTTTTGGTGTTAGTGATGAGATAAATAATAAGTTAGAACATAGGTATAAAGTAAGGGGTTCGATTTGTATTTTAATAAAAGTTAAGGGGTTAGTTTTGTGAAATGTGAAAAATTGAATAGTCCTATTCATAACTAATAAGACAAATTTTGTCTATTAATTATATTAGAAATAATAATAATAATAATAATAATAATAATAATAATATTATTATTATTATTATTATTATTATTATTATTATTATTATTAAATGGACAACGTTAGACAGAAAATATTATTGATGACGATTAATTAATTCATATATTTAAAATATTATATTTTTATTATTATTATGTCGTCCATTAATTGATACATGTATGGAAAGAAAAGCATTTGCAATTTTTTTTTTAATTTCGTAAAAGCAAAAGAAATATAATCGATGCATGAAAGAGGCGGTTACTTGAATGAGGCAGTTACGGAGTAGTAGTTATCTCATTTCTCATTACTTTATAATCAATACCCCCAATTTAGAGGGTAATGCTTCATTACCTACTAATTAGCATTCATTCCTTTCCTTATAACATATCAAGCATAATTAATGATAATCATTATCATTCTCTACCCTCTAATGTCCCGACCGATGCGTCCCCGACTCGCGTCTTTTACAACCTTGGTCATTAGTAATCACTAGTAATAATTATTATTAAAAATATAAATACTCAATTTTTAAGCAAACTTTATTATTATTATTATTATTATTATTATTATTATTATTATTATTATTATTATTATTATTATTATTATAATATTAATATACAAATATGGATTTTATTTACGGGATTAATTACGTTACATATGTATGCAAAAATACATGTCTCTATATGTTTGTAAAAACAATGACAAGTTTCTTAGTCAGAATCCATGATTTTACGGGTCACTAAATTAAACGACTTTAGCATTTACATTCACTTAATTCTTAAAACATATCATTAAACTGTTTCGTTAAACCAAACCCGTAATTCTACGGGTCATTTCACTAGTTTAATATTATAATTGGATGTAACTACTAGTCTAAAAAGAATAAAATGAGTGTTATAGTTACCAAAAAGTTAAAAACTTATAACTTAGATCTAAACTTAAAAATCGGTGGGTTTTTTGTTTTGTTTTACATGGACAATAGGTAGTAGAGTAATCCTAGCAATGGACTAACAAGAATACGCAGTAGTTGATACTTCAAAATTGTTACAAACAGCTTCTGATTTCCCATTTGATATTGTTCTCTTATTATATATGTCGAGTCACTCAAAATTTCTCACCCGTTTCCATTGTTAATGTCAATATTGGTAATTGATTGGAAGTTGCTGCTGCTAAGAATTTTCAACTTCTTTCTCCATTCATGTTATGATCAAGTAAATTTCTATATATGTATATCCTCCTATTTGTTCTACTATTTAGCTTAATTAATATTCAGTTTAATAACTTATTTTGAATTTTGAAATTTGAAATTGTTGAAATTGAAAGATGCATATTAATTCTAACATAAAGTTCGGATATTCGGATAATCCGATAACCGAATCCAAAAATCGGATATCCGAAATTTCGGATTCGAATATCGGATGGCCAAATCGACTATCCGAATTTTCGGATATCCGGTTTTGAACACCCCTACTTATGGTCATTTGTTTCTAAATAAAAAGACATCAAATTCTCCGAGGCTAAATAAAGAAGCGAATATAATAGAATTCATAAACTAATCATCATATCGGTTCCTAGGCTCCATTGCTGAGAAGGCTCGGCTTCAAAACCGCACGTGGAGTTTCCGTCTCATACGGCTCCTTTCGGGATGAAGGTAGGCCAAGCCCAGGCTTGTGCTGTTAAGGTTGTTATAAACCAAAAGGACATTTGAGAATTTGATCCTAACTCGCAGAGCGGCATACCGAAGAAAAAGAAATAATACATTGCACCCCTAGACACAAGTTTCATTGGGCATGTACGACTCATAACCTTTCTTGGCCAAATCTTCCAACATTTTCACAATTACATTTCAGAGCGCTATCGATTGAATTAATCTAATAAATCTCAATATAATTCTTTCATATCGGCGCGAGTCGAATCTACCCATCTTACAGGTTCCCCCCACTTTAGAGTTTATATACTCCTCCATATATATAATTAATTAATTTAACATTTTTATCTAATTTTTATTGATATGCAAATTTATTATTTTGTGTTTGATATTTCAAGCGAAAGTACTATTGATAACAAAAATGTTCAGATTATGTTACTTTGCTAACGTGTCAGTTGAATTGTTTGAATAACTAATAATTTATGTATATACACTAACATTGAAATTCTGGTTTTTAATTTTTTGTTTACATTAGGTACATTATGGTTAAAATATTCTAACGGAAAGCATATTATTTTTTTTTTTTTTTTGTCAATCATCAATATTCGTATTTTTTTTTTGAAAAACAATAATTTATTAAAAACTCGCAACGTTACACATAGAAGGGTTCAATGCTAACCAAACAAGCCGTTAAGTTAACATGAATGAAATTACAAGAAAATTTATAGAAATTATAAAGCTAGCGATATAGGATTATGAAGCCAAGAATGACAATCGATATGTGATGACTTGAATCTTTTTGCGATCCACTCGAACGATTTACTTTGTATCTCACATATTGCAACCGGAGAGGTCCAACATTTTTTGTTAAAGACCATTTGATTTCGGTTCCACCATATGAGGTAGCTTGTAGACCAAAGAACCGCTTGCCAAATCTTGAAGCCCGAATCCGACATCGAAACACTTGAGACTCCTTGAAGAATTTCACACAAGCTAGCCTGAAACAACCCAACCCTTATTTAACCCGACAAATTTTTTTTTTAAAAATAATTAAACCATTCACACGCCACTTTAAATGGTTACATGATGTCGACCGGTTTATACTAATCGTTTAAACATTCAACAAGTTTAGAGTTACATGATAGGCACGAAAACCTTTAATCAAAAGCGATACAAGTTCGACCCACAAATAGTTTTAAACCAAACGACACTCGAGCATGGTTTGGGGCTAAACTACCCAAAACAATAGGCCGTCTTCCAAAAAGCTTCACCTAAGCAACCAACATGGGAATATCTAATTCCCGGCAACCCCCTTCCCTTTCTCCATACTTGTACCTAAAATGTAAACAACGAGAGGGGTAAGCAAAACGCTTAGTGAATGCAATAATTATACATATACATATATAACTTACTCACTTGCAATCACTTACACAATTTCCGCATACATACTAGCAATATAATTAGCATACCATCATAAAGTATAACGCTAAATCTCCGATAACCCAAGCTAGTTTAACAATAGCATATAACACGAACAATATAATATGCTACACTACAACACACAAACATTGATGTTCACAACATCCATTAGTATTCAAGATTTCAAGGCTAGCCCAACGAATGGTATCGTCAACATCGAACTTATTCCCCATCCATCCTAATTAATGTGGTATCGTCAACATCGAACTTAAACCCACATATGAGGTATCGTCAACATCGAACTTAAACCCTCGTCGAATGAATTAATGTGGTATCGTCAACATTGAACTTAAACCCACATATGAGGTATCATCAATATCGAACTTAACCCTCATCGAATGTATTAATGTGGTCTCGTCAACATCGAACTTAAACCCACATATGAGGTATCGTCAACATCGAACTTAAACCCTCATCGAATGTCACTACAATAGTGGTATGGAAACATCGAACTTTAAATCCATACATGAGGTATCGTCAACATCGAACTTTAACCCTCATCAAAAACAAACAATATACTCTAGGACATGGTATCGTCAACATCGAACTTAAACCCATATTCCACAAGCAAATAAATCATATACATACATATATAATTATTCCACTCACCTCAACGCCTTCGGTGAATTAGAAATCAAGCTTGCAACCTTCAATGTAACGTACCTATTACATTATGTATAAAATTAACATACAACTCATTGGACTAAACACCAACAATTTACTCATGTGCATTTAATGACTTAATTGCATTAAATGACTCATTTATCCAAAACCGCCCATTTAAAGCCAAGACCATCCTAAATCACTAAAAGCTAGTGATTAAGGTCTAACAACAACAACTAACACAACTTAGGGTATTTCATACCCGCCTTGCCCAAACAAGGTCAATCATTACCCATTTGACCCGTTTCAAAGTCAAGACCCGCCATTTGGTCAAACTTGAACTTATTAACAAAACCTTCACTAACACGTAAGTGTGTTAGTGATTCAATAACACCAATAGCCCTACAAATTCCAAATCACAAGGCTAAACCCTAGATTACAAACTTTAGGGTTTCCATACATCAAGTTCACCCAAAATCAGCCCATTTAACCCCCAAATGGGTCTTACAAATCACACATGAACAAACTGTAACTATATATCAAATTGAACTCAAAACTTGGAGTTAAAACTTACCACTACCACCAAAACGTAGCTAGAGACGTAGGGAACAACTTTAAAACTCGGACTCGGGAGAGATTTGGCCTTCTTCTTCCCCAAAGTGAGCTCTCTCTCACTAAAACTCTATTTCTCTCTCTAAACTTTAAGTGTGTAGGTGAAAGAGAGTTAAATGTGTTAGGGATAAGCTTGAATCAGCTTTTATGTTCCCTAAACCGTCCATAATGTGAAAAGACCAAAACACCCCAAAAGATCCCATTAAAAACGAGTTAAAATTGTCAATTCAGCGTCACTGTAGCATTTCGCGACAACCTGTCGCGTTTCACGACAACCAGGATGCGACAAGCCATTCAGGACGTGACAAAGTGGTCAGGTGAAGGGCTTACGAGCCATCGCATTTTGAACCAACCTGTCGCGTATCGCAACACACCAGAACGTGACAAACCTTCTTCAAACGCGACAGTTTACCAGTATGGTCCCCAAACTCGATTTTAAAACATTTAATCAACACGCAAACGAGTATAAACATTCTAAAGATCAAATGCGTACCTCAGGACATGTACGATAAAAAACGGGGTGTTACAACTCTCCCCCACTTAAATTAGATCACGTCCTCGTGATCCGCACCAACACTAGAAGTTAAGCACTTCTCCCTCGAACATTTTCGCTTCTAACGCAGAGTCACACATGTAGTAATCACGCATCCAAATTCTCGCTTTGTACACTAACGCATCATATTACAACAACCGTACTTTATACTTCCATTTAACCAAAATTTCCACCACTCACTCGGAAGTACACCGTGAAAACTTCATAATATTCTTCCAATGACCCTATCATTCCATCATTTTAAACGATATCGGGTAATCAACCCACGAGACAAAACAACCGCCACCGCTTGCTCCTACGCTGAGTATCCAAACTCGTACCATACACTTCACAATCGTCCTAAAAGTAGAACAATTCACTGACAATTATCATCATTACGCCTTTCAATCGTGGAATATTCAGGAATCATCCGGACACTCTCCGAAAATCCCTCGTATCCCTCATTCGGGAACTTCGCCATTCCGACTCACGCTGTGAAAATACCTTCACAATTTATTCCAAAGTCCAACTTGGGACTTCTCCGAAACCATCAAGTCTTCCTTTCCTAAATAAGCGACACCCGTTCGCTCATCACGTCTACTAGATAGGAATTTTTTTCCGAAATCTCCGGTACTTAACTCCCCCACTTAGGATTTTAATCCCGTACACCTGATATCAGCTAAAAAGTCACGTTTTCATCCCAGTATTAAGGCCCAAAAACAAGAAAGATTCAAACTTTGTCAGCAAAATACCCACTTCATCGGTTAGAATTGAAGAACAAGTAATTACGAAGACGGTAAAAAAATAATCAAGAGAATCGGAGCTAAAACGAAGATTCTAGAGCGAAAACGGTGAAAGACAAGAAAACAAGTTACGATCCAGGAAAATCAGGCTGACCAGGCCAGCAAACGGCCTGCCATACGGCTTGCCAAATGGCCTGCCAGTATGACAAATGGCCTGCCAAACGGTCAGATCAAATAGGCTCGATAAACGGCTTGCCTTAGCAAACGGCCTCCAAAAACGGCCTGCCAAACGGCCTGCCAGCCGTTTGCAGGCAAAAATCTTGTTTATTTAAAGGGTCTTTGTCATTCATTCCAACACACACTTCAATTCACTTCTTTCTCTCTCTTGTACAATATTAGCCATACTCTCAAGGCCTTCGACTCCGTGCGGGTAACCTAGTACCCGAAGAAGAACGCCGAAGATTGTATTAGGAGCGGTCTGGAGTCTTGAAGTTGTCACTTTTGTATTCGAAACTCGTTTAATCTACTTGTACTTCTATCCCTTATCTTTATATAATGCCTTCAATCATTATGTTATGTGATATTGTTTCCATGATTAGCGAGTAGTTATCTTTAGTGTATGCTATGATGTAAGCAGTTATAATGCCGAAATAATATTATGGTTTGTGTATGCTGTTGAAATGCTTTCCGATTATGCTTTAAACTCAATCGCTTTTCCAACTAATAGAACGTAGTTATTGGCTCTGTTATTGGGAAGTCACGAACCCCGATTCAGAGTACACTATCTGTGTCACCCCTTGGTAAGAGAAGTCTATCGGATACAACGTAAGATCGACTGAGGCACACCGGTTGTAGTAAGTCTATCAAGCTTTGGATTCCGACCGAGGACTCTTTCGTAGTGAAACATCTGACTAGACCCTTAGTACAATGTCGGTCCCAGACCATGCTAGTGTAGTCACCAAGCATATAAACTTCGTACGTACACGCTGAAGCACATCGGTTGTTGTAAGTTGTACCTCTGCTAAGTAAGGCCATGGAACCCGGTCAGTGTTGATTAGTACACTGCACCATAACGCGGTCTCAAGCATTGCACCCCGCTTGAGGGATTCTTAGTTAATTAAGGAACTGTTTGTTTAGACACATAAAGGATTGGACCGTTAGGATAACCGAACGTATTCATTGAAGTCATCTTGACTTGGCCATGGTGTTCTTTATGGTTGAACTCTTTTTAAGGGCCTAATATCTTTTAAAACCAATCATTAACGAAAGCATTAAAACACATCACGTCTCTCGGATATGGTAAACCATGTATTCTATTATACTTAAGAAAGTTTAGACCATTGTGGAATGTTAATACGTCACCCAACCGAGTCGCTCAATTGGATGAGTCGTCTGAACGTGTATGCCTGTAATCAGACTGCACGGCCGTCGGGGGTAAGGGACGTTCCTGTCTATTCAGAATCTTCAAGCCTAACGCAGTACCCAGTGACATGTCTTATGACAGGGGCGTTTAGGACCAGTGTAATGAATACAAGGCCTCTGCCTATTCATGAGCCAGCATTCCATAATCTCGGCAGAATAACTGATGAAGTCATAGTATGCACTCACTTTAACTTTATCTGAATTACGAATTTTATCGCATTTACTTTATCTGTCTTATAAATTAGAAAATCCCAAAATTAAGTAACCACTACTCCTTCCTAAATATCTTAGGCTTAAATATAGGTTCGATTCTACTGATATCTCAAAAATACGACTCTAGGTCATACTTCCCTTACTCATACTAAGGAGTAGTATGATTTAGGCCCCGCTAAATATAAATTAAAAACAGTACCTTCCCCGTGGGTGGCTGATCCTGGAGCGCTGCGGCCCGATGACACCGCACGAATAAAAACCGTCTGTTTCGGCCATATCAACACCCGCCGCCAAGGTGATAACATTTCGTGAAATCTTGACATTGCACAACCCACATGACCAGTCTTGACGCTGGTCATACTCAACGATTCTTCATAAACCTATAACAAGGTATTCGAACCTCGATCCTTCAAATCGGTCAATCACTAACGCCCGCTAATTACAGCAGTAAACCACAGTTGTATCTTCGGGTTTCTCACCGGTACCCAAATATAGAGTAATCACACCATCGGAGTGGAGCATTTCACTAGTAGGTATAAGGAGGCACCTGACGCAGTGTTATGCATCTCTCATCGCTACCACCGAGTCTCAAGAGCTCGACCCTTACGGGGTCTACTCTCGGTGTCACGCGTCTTCTGGCTACTCGAAGTCACGCAATTTCCAAGAACCTTACGGATCAATGCCCACAACATTTCTAGCGACACCCGCTAGTCACAATTCATCTAGGTCCCACAACTAGCTTATTAACCTTTCAACTCATCCCTAAGGAGATGCTTGGTAACACCAAGGCTTATACTCTTCCAAACCTTGTCATAACCATTACCACGGTCATCTTCTCACATCAAGCCTATGAACACTCGCTACACGCACCATATCGAACTGCAATCGTGGTTAACGAGGAGTGAGATTCTACGGAATCACTCACCACATTGTATCATGTAGCCTTCGAAAGCCGAATCCTTACGCCGGGATGTCACCCGACACTTTACTCACCAATCACTAAATTTTACATGTAGATACAAACCTAACATGTTATTATCATCCAACATATATATATATATATATATATATATATATATATATATATATATATATATATATATATATATATATATATATATATATATATATATATATATAGATAGATAATTTGGCTACGCCCTTCATGGTTTCATCATCATACGTTTAGTTGTTAAACTCGTACATGCGCAACAATACACGACACAGTCGACAATCCTACGGGTCTCACTCGAACGATTTTTGACGACCCAAAAGCCACAACGCAAAAAGTCTAGACAGCAACAGACTCAAACAACAGAGTCAAGGCACAACACACCGACCTATACGACCAATCTCCTCATCGATCATAGCCCACGAACTCTCGCGAATTCATTTCACCATAAAACCGACGCTCACTTTCATCCGTTGGCATCAATTAATCAATGACCTAACGCCAACATAGCTCGTACCCCGTATATCAAGAACGCCGCTACCCACAGGGTAGACTTTTCCAACCAATGGGTTTACTAGACCCGTTGCTCCCGAAATTGTCGGACCGACAATACACCTATGCTTCCCCTCTGGGGAAAAAGAGTGAACAATGTTAACTTAACAATTGCGTTATCTGCATCCTCGCCATCAAACACCGTCCTTGACTTGTTCGACCGTCAAGTCCGTGTCCGCATTCCCGACAATCTTGCATAACCATCTCGTTAAAGGGAGATGAAATTTACCAGTATAGTATCTCGCGATTCGTACGCCACATCATGTTGTTCCATTCGTCTGATGCTACCAGTCTCACGACTAAATGACTTCAATAATAATCAACCTATGAACCTTACGGTCCTTTAACTCACGACACCACAACGAGCACGCGTTATCAACCAAACACTAAAGCCCATTTATATAGGTTGGTAAAACCAAACTCTTCACTCAATGCTAATGAATGCTTAGAATGATTAAGTCTTACGCCCTTCGTTCGTCAATCCAACCGTCAATCGTAGGGAAATTCTATTAGGAGTGCTACCCATAATAATACTACGTATTAACACACTGCATTCTCCCCCAGGCCGCACTCTCATGAGTCAATGAATCAAGCGCCGCCCTAGCGAACCGTCATCGAAATTACTAACCCCGTACCCTTATGGGTACTAATTACCTACACGTTCACTCGAGACTAAGTGGATCTCGAGACGAGATTTAAGTCTCTAAATTCATAACCGAATCCATTAGCACACAACAAATAATAATAAGGCATATTGTGTCGAAAAATGAAAGTACCTGAAGCTACATTGTTGGACTTCTGCGCCTCATTATCCATCAAATAGTTGCGCTCCAACATCCTAACCCGATCGTCAAACGATTCAGAACACTCTTCGGTGTCCCTCCTTCCAGCAAATAAAGCACTTGATCGCGCTTAAAGGTACACCCGTACAATCCCGTGCCAAATGACCTCGTCCTCCACACCTAAAACACGTAGGCATGAAACCTCCTAACTTTTTAGTCTGATTACCAACCAACTCGGGACACTTTGACTTTTGGTGCCCTTCCTTTCGACACTTAAAACATACAAGCTCGCCCGACGGACATTCGTGAGACTTATGTCCCCTTTGCCCACAATTGTAACATTTAGACGTACTGGAGTCCAACACTCCCTTCTCCATGCTACCCGTGCTCTCAATTACACCTTTACCTTGATCATAAAACAACTCAGGACACTCCGACCTTCGGCGTCTATCTTTTCGACACTCAAAACATATGTTGTTGTTAGGAGGTGCATTTGTGCAATCACGCGACAAATGACCATTTTGTGCGCAATTATCGCACGTAGGTCCATAACCACCCTTACTCCTCTTCTTCACGTTTTCAAACCCTCGGGCGTACTTCTCGCCCTCTTACTAGGAGCACCATTTGACTCAAACTTCCCCTTACCCGAAAAGTGATTGACTGTTTTTGGAGAATGTGATTCGAAACTCACTAATACTCCTTCACCACCACCAACTTGAGGTTTGAGAAACCTCTTATCAAACTGTTCCCTTACGAATTTAGCCACTTGGTCTCGGACCATTTCAGTTACTCGTCCTTTGACCAACTCCTTGGTTACTTCCCTAACTTTGTCGGTGAAAACCGAGACATATCGTTCAAACACAGCCTTAACCCTCGCCATTAACTCATCCTTCCTTTCATGAGTAGACGCGTCCGTTCCGGTTCCATCTTCCATCTTCATTCTAAAGAATGCATATAGATTAAACAACAAAACAAAAAGGAAACGACACATATATGCCACGCTGCCCCATCTTGCTTGATATTCGTCGTACATCGCTTGTTTGACATGATTTGCACCCGTAACAATGGTAGCTAGTCATTGTTACGCGAGCACGTCGCATTAACTCGCTAGTACAACATCTATCTTGCTCGATGATTGCAAACACAATAAGGAACAATTAATCACAAGTTAGTTCACCTAAACTTAGGCACTAACCAAAACCCGGTACGACCCGTCTCCTACAAGTCCCGCATAAAACGCATACACGATAAAGTCTAAGTCTAGGCACCTATCTCAAGTCGCTTAAATCCCTTAGACCATACTCTGATACCACTTGAAACAACCCAACCCGTATTTAACCCGACAATTTTTTTTTAAATAATTAAACCATTCACACGCCACTTTAAATGGTTACATGATGTCGACCGGTTTATACGAATCGTTTAAACATTCAACAAGTTCAGAGTTACATGGTAGGCACGAAAACCTTTAATCAAAAGCGATACAAGTTCGACCCACAAAATGATAGTTTTAAACCAAATGACACTCGAGCATGGTTTGGGGCTAAACTACCCAAAATAATAGGCCGTCTTCCAAAAAGCTTCACCTAAGCAACCAACATGGGAATATCTAATTCCCGGCAACCCCCTTCCCTTTCTCCATACTTGTACCTAAAATGTAAACAACGAGAGGGGTAAGCAAAACGCTTAGTGAATGCATTAATTATACATATACATATATAACTTACTCACTTGCAATCACTTACACAATTTCCGCATACATACTAGCAATATAATTAGCATACCATCATAAAGTATAACGCTAAATCTCCGATAACCCAAGCTAGTTTAACAATAGAATATAACACGAACAATATAATATGCTACACTACAACACACAAACATTGATGTTCACAACATCCATTAGTATTCAAGATTTCAAGGCTAGCCCAACAAATGGTATCGTCAACATCGAACTTATTCCCCATCCGTCCTAATTAATGTGGTATCGTCAACATCGAACTTAAACCCACATATGAGGTATCGTCAACATCGAACTTAAACGCTCATCGAATGAATTAATGTGGTATCGTCAACATCGAACTTAAACCCACATATGAGGTATCGTCAACATCGAACTTAACCCTCATCGAATGTATTAATGTGGTATCGTCAACATTGAACTTAAACCCACATATGGGGTATCGTCAACATCGAACTTAAACCCTCATCGAATGTCACTACAATAGTGGTATGGCTTCGTCAACATCGAACTTTAAATCCATACAAGAGGTATCGTCAACATCGAACTTTAACCCTCATCAAAAACAAACAATATACTCTAGGACATGGTATCGTCAACATCGAACTTAAACCCATATCCCACAAGCAAATAAATCATATACATACATATATAATTATTCCACTCACCTCAACGCCTTCGGTGAATTAGAAATCAAGCTTGCAACCTTCAATGTAACGTACCTACTACATTATGTATATAATTAACATACAACTCATTGGACTAAACACCAACAATTTACTCATGTGCATTTAATGACTTAATTGCATTAAATGACTCATTTATCCAAAACCGCCCATTTAAGGCCAAGACCATCCAAAATCACTAAAAGCTAGTGATTAAGGTCTAACAACAACAACTAAAACATCTTAGGGTATTTCATACCCGACTTGCCCAACTAGGTCAATCATTACCCATTTGACCCGTTTCAAAGTCAAGACCCGCCATTTGGTCAAACTTGAACTTATTAACAAAACCTTTACTAACACATAAGTGTGTTAGTGATTCAATAACACCAATAGGCCTACAAATTCCAAATCACAAGGCTAAACCCTAGATTACAAACCTTAGGGTTTCCATACATCAAGTTCACCCAAAATCAGCCCATTTAACCCCCCAAATGGGTCTTACAAATCACACATGAACAAACTCTAGCTATAAATCAAATTGAACTCAAAACTTGGAGTTGAAACTTACCACTACCACCAAAACGTAGCTAGAGACGTAGGGAACAACTTTAAAACTCGGACTCGGGCGAGATTTGGCCTTCTTCTTCCCCAAAGTGAGCTCTCTCTCACTAAAACTCTATTTCTCTCTCTAAACTTTAAGTGTGTAGGAGAAAGAGTGTTAAATGTGTTAGGGATAAGCTTGAATCAGCTTTTATGTTCCCTAAACCGTCCATAATGTGAAAAGACCAAAAGATCCCATTAAAAACGGGTTAAAATTGTCAATTCAGCGTCACTGTCGCGTTTCGCGACAACATGTCGCGTTTCGCGATAACCAGGACGCCACAAGCCATACCAGGACGCGACAAAGTGGTCAGGTGAAGGGCTTTCGAGCCATCGCGTTTTGAGACAACCTGTCACGTATCGCGACACACCAAAACGTGACAAACCCTCTTCAAACGCGATAGTTTACCAGTATGGTCCCCAAACTCGATTTTAAAACATTTAATCAACACACAAACGAGTATAAACTTTCTAAAGATCAAATGCGTACCTTAGGACATGTACGATGAAAAATGGGGTGTTACATAGCCGAAGAGAACACATTTAAACCCCACCATTTAAAGAATTTTTCCCAAACCTCGAACGCATGTTTACAAAAGAGCAAGGCATGGTCAACCGACTCCATTCCGTCTTCACAAAGAGCGCAACGAACGGAATGGAGATCGATCCCCCGTTTGTCAAGCTCAATTAAAGTTGGAATGCGTTTTTTTCTCGACCTCCACACGAACATTTCTACCTTTTTTGGAACCAGGTTATTTCTCAATGACTCTACAACATTAGGACCAACAATTAGAGTCTTTGAATCGATTAAAGACATGAGCCTTTTTGTTGTGAAAACCCCATTGTTCGAGCCTTCCCAATGCCAAGAATCACTTTTATCCAGAACAAGACAAACATCACGAAGAGCTGTTGTTAAGTCCGCGAATTCAGACCCTGTTCGGCTTCTTGGAACCCGTATCCAATCCCAATTCCCACCCCACATTGAACCATTCCAAACCCATTGATTCGTAACCGTTGCATTAGGCTTTGTTTCTAACTTGAATAACCTCTTGAATATGCTACAAAAGGCATGTTACCCACCCATGGATCGAACCAAAATGAAGTACCCGATCCATTACCAATGACCTTGACGAAAGACTTTGAAAAAGGAACACCAATGTCGTCAATCTTCGCACATGCTTTAATTATATTCACCCAAGTAGAATTATATGTAGAAGATGGAAATTTATCGAATTCGCCCAACCCACCCGATGACCCATAAATGCTCGAAATAACTTTGACTCACAAGGAGGTGGATTCGGTTTTGAACCTCCACCACCACTTGCCAATCAAAGCTAAATTTTTGCTTTTTAAGGAACCCAAGTTTTGAACCCCCCCCCCCCCCCCCCCCCCCCCCCAATAAGGTAGAAGCACTTCATCCCATTTTACCCAAGTTATTTTTCTATCTTTTCCCGACCCGCCCCAAAAAAAAAAAAGTAACGTCTCACACTTTCAAGTTTATTTAACACACAAGGCGGGGCATGGTAGAACGAGAAGTTGTACAACATGAGACTATTAAGCACCGATTTAACAAGAGTCGCACGACCACCAAAAGAGACCAAGCGTGCCTTCCAATCCGAAGACGTTTTTCAAATTTCTCTAGTACCGTTTTCCAACTACACAATTTTTTCATGTTTGCACCAATTGGGAGCCCAAGATAATTAAATGGGAGTGAGCCAATGTTACAATCAAAGCACTTAGCCATATATGAGATCTCGTGATGGTCCACACCTAACCCGAGTAAGTTACTCTTTCGGTAATTTATTTTGAGGCCCGAAGTGAGTTCAAAACATTTAAGGAGTTTCATGAGATTTCGAATGTTTTGAGGGCTCCATTCGCCAAAATAAATCGTGTCGTCCGCATGTTGTAGGTGTGATATACAAACTTTGTCTTTGCCAATTTCAACATCCGAGAATCAATATCCGTATTTTAAGTATAAACTATGTATTATTGCTAAATATCCTACCATTTTCCCAATTATACGGGCTCAGTAACGTTTTGTTTTTTCTAGAAAAACTGTATGAATCCCCGATATAAATATACATACTATACTATAATTGCAAATGTAAATTATTACATGTATTTGCAAAATAATGCTAATAATTGTTATAAAATAATTTTAAGATATAGTGAAATCGTGTATTAATGTGAACGATTTCACGCAGTAACGAATCAATCTATTTACTCGTTATTTACAAACCAAAACCTAACCCTCTCATATTATCGAAATGCTTGGAACCCAGCACCATACACACACAGATAGTGACCTGATAGTGTCCTGAAACCTAGGGCTTAAAGGCCCATTCACATGAAGTCAATTCCAGCTCGTCTTGAAGATTAAACGGAATACGGCCCAATTACAAGCCCAGTGAGTAGTCCATGAATTATCTACATTTGGGAATGGCCCAATCACCAAAATACCCATTTTTTTGGCCTTTTCTGAGCTGGAACCCTTTTTTTTTTTTTTTGAGAATTTGCCCGCGCAAGGCGCAAGGATGTTTATACCTTGCGACCTTGCGGCTTGCGCCTTTGCGTGCAAACGCAAGGCGCAAGGATAAGGACTTGCGTCCTTGCGTCCTTGCGCCTTGCGTCTTATCAGAATGAATTTTTCCTGATTTCTGGATAAGATTTTTTGGATTCTTTGTACCTTTACGGATAAGATTATGTACCTGTCTATTTAATGAGGCTAGAACTCCAGATTAATCATTTTATTTCACTTCAATTTCAAAAAGATCAAGTCATTAGAGCATCGTTAAGGTACCAACTTTTATCTATTTTTTCACTAATTTGTGTCTTAATGAGTTGTAGTAATGATGAAGCATTTGTTGTTCATATATGTTGTGGGGGTAATTTTGAATTTGTTAACAACATACCAATGTATCTGCCTCTTGACTGTTTTAGAACCAGATTAAAACTACCACTTGCTCCACAAAAACCAATAAATCGAAGAGTATTGTTAAGGAAAATTCTCAAAAAAATTGAATTGCCACCTAATGCACCTGTTTCGTTAAGATATATTGATAATAATCATATTTTTGATATTACTGATGATCATGAAGATTTTTTTGAGTTTTTAAAACACGCTGTCACATACGAGCCTATTGATATTTATGTTGTCGACAAAGTTAGAATGCTTCAACCCGGACAAAGTTCACAAACACACCAGCCCCAACAAAATCCACAAACACACCATCTCCAACAAAACCTCCGGATTCTCGAGTCTCAACCAAACAAACAAACTCACCATCTGCAAAAAGAACAGGATGAAATACACAATTCCGAACCAAACCTCGAAACACACTATTTGGAAGAAAAACAGACTGAAATACCACCTCCAAACACAGAAGAATTTGACTTCTTCAACCATGGCGCCGAGAACGTGTGTAAAATTAAAAAAAATAGAGAACCCGTTTATACCTGTTGTTGGGTCTAGTGAATCGGATGAAGCAAGTGAAGAGGAAGATGAAGATGAAGAAGATGAAGAAAAACAAGATGTATTCTGGAATATGCCAACTCTACACAGTCAGCAAGATGAAGAAAACCCAGAATTTACGACCCCAATTCAAACCACGTATCAGGTATCTGATTTGGTCAAAGTTCGTCAAACGTTTTCGAACAAGGAAGAATTCGTAAACCAGCTATTTACAAAATGCCTTGAAGAAAACTTTCAAATAAAGCCTGTAAAGTCAGACAAATCTCGGTACACCGCTAAATGTGTGTTGCCAAATTGTGAGTGGAAATGTAGTGCATACAAAATAAGACACACTGAAAACTTTATGGTTAAAAAGTTGCATGACGTACACACTTGCTCACGCACACAAATTATGGGAAACAATAAACATGCTACTAAAAAGGTGTTGGGTAGTATTCTTATGGATTCGTTCAAGGCTGCTAATCGAGAGTATAAACCAAAAGATATACGTGATGATGTAGCCAATCGGTTTAGAGTGAGCATATCATATAATCAAGCATGATATACGTCTGAATGGTCGGATCCGGGTCCCGGGATTTTGCAACTTGTACACCCCCCAGTTCTAAAGAAAAGACAACCCGGACGTCCTAAAGGTAAAAAACGCATTCCTTCAAAAGGTGAAGAAACTTCAAAAAAAGTAAGAACTTGTAGTCGTTGCAAAGAACCAGGTCATTCTCGATCAACATGCCCAGCTGCTTATGACCGAACAGGTGAATCAACTTCTCAACGGGCAAGAAAGACAACCTCAAAGGCGAAAGAGACAGTCGAACCATCTCAAGCTTATCAATCTCAGTTTTATCCAACGTACAATTTAGGTAGTAATTAGTTCCTATAAGTCGTTTATTTTCAGGAACAAATTAAGGTGTGATGAATTCCGTTGTTGTAATATTTTTTAATTAGTATTTTATGATGTGGTTTCGTGTGTTACTTCACATGTTATAATATTGAATGCACAAGCTAGTGGTACAAGAATAATCAAAATGTTGTGGCGCAAGGTCGCAAGATGAACCTTGCGTATGTTTCAAAAAAGGGGCGCAAGGACGCAAGAAGTACCTTGCGCCTGCTTCATCAAAAGGCGCATAGACGCAAGACGTACCTTGCGCCTGCTGCTAATTACGAGGCGCAAGGGCGCAAGAAGTACCTTGCGCCTAAGGCTATCACGGGACGCAAGGTCGCAAGGTCTGATTACACACCTTTGCGCCTTCAAAAATACAGTTAGGGACCTGTTCACAGTTTACAACATTTACAGTTTATACACAAATTACATAACTAACTACAGTTTTCAGAATAAAACCTCAGTTACCAACTTTTGCTTTCTCTTTTGGTGGGGGTTCCTGGGTATCAAAGCGTGCACGAAAGAAGGTCTTGGCCATTCTCACTCTGTAGTCTTCTGCGGCCTTTTTAGCATCTCTAATGTTTGGGATTTCATCCCACCCAAAGATCACCCTCTCCATATGGATGCAGACCCAAACACCACAGTCCCCATTACTTCCACTTTGCACCTGCACGACTGGTGCTGCCTCGGTCATGAACTCTATACTCTCCTTGTTTTCCAAGTATTCAACAATCTGGGAGTCTTGCTTTTGGTTAAAGTAATCAATTGCTCTTAAGTATACAGGCAATTGATCTCCCAGATCTTTGGTGAGCTTGACAATTTCTTGATCAACATGACCGGGCAAACTATCGTACACCAATATCTTCTGTTCCTCCAAGTTCAAGACAATCAGAATAAAGTGTTGAGCATCGTAAAAGTGAACGGGGATCAAAATCTGCAAAAAACATACACAATATTAGGTAAACTGTAAAAGGCGCAAGGACGCAAGACCATACCTTGCGCCTGCATAATTGACGCAAGGACGCAAACTCAAGGACGCAAGGACGCAAGGACAACCTTGCGTCAACCCGAAACACAAGGCGCAAGGACGCAAGGGCAACCTTGCGTCCAACCTAAAACACCAGGCGCAAGCACGCAAGACTTCACCTTGCGCCTGTTCCAGAACACTTCAAAACCTAAAATTCATTGGGAATTAAAACATACCTTATCACAATAGGCCCAGGATGGATATAGCTCATCACTACCATCCCCTAATCCAATCAATTACATATAATCAGGTGCATTCTCCCCTGTGATTGCTACTTCTCCTATTTTCTCCGCCTCTTTCCGTTTCTCTTCCTCCATTTGTGTATCATCATAATAGGACTGAAACGCTGCAAGCCTAGAAAGGAAACCCAGTGGCATGACAGTCCATCGAGAACTACACGCAAACGAGTCGGTCGGGATAATAGGAGTGGAATACTGGCTTGCTCGGGGGAGAACCCTCTGACGATATCTCAACATAAGTGTAGCCCATCCATCAATATGCTAAAATTGTGATAAAACAAAATCAAATAAGCATGAAACTTACTTAGTTTTCCAAGAATGGAAACAAATAAGCGAGCAACTTACTAAGTTTTCCAAGTATCCAGAATATCCAAGACCAAGTAACCTGATCCAAAACTCAGGTGTGAGGTATATAAAATTTTCGTTCTGAAAAACGAACATGCACCGCGTTTCTTGCTTACTATCCACCATACTCTTCGGATCTTTTGCAGGCCCAACGTGCTTTCTACCGTCTCTCCAAGCAGTGGGTGGTGGTGGTAGTAGAGTTCCTTGATCATTCACTAGCCTGTCTACCATCGACCAAATTTCCTCTTCATTAACCCAATCCTTTTGCGACCGTTTACGCTTTTTCACAACCGGTGCAACAACAGCTTCTTCAACAATAGGGTGGGGTTCTTCTTCAACAACACCCTGTTCTTCAGTATCGAGATTAACAACCTCCTCAGCCTCAGACACCCTCAGCCTTTTCACTTTGCGAGCAACATCATCTGACAGCTGTGAATTATAGAAAGTCAGGAAAAAGGGCGCAAGGGCGCAAGATAACCCTTGCGACATACGCAAGGACGCAAGGTACGACCTTGCGCCATTTATGTAAAACAGGCGCAAAGTCGCAAGATCATACCTTGCGCCTGTTTGGCAAGGCAAGCGCAAGGACGCAAGATATGACCTTGCGCCCACGTTTAACAAACACAACCTATTTAGTCTCAATAATTAATGACAAAACTGCAAGTTAAGGTAAAAAAACTGTAATTAAAGATATACCTTCTCGATTGGTTTTCTGTATCCCGGTGTTGTGAAAGGGGAGCTTAGTACACGCGTTGGTCGTCGATCTCTCATTCCACGTCTAATCCGTTGAGCTGATTTGTCGTTTTCATTGTCTGAGAAGGATCGACCAAGTAACTCCTCACCTTCATTTTGCTCTTGTTCTGATATTCGTTTCTCTTGTTCAGATATACGTCGCTCGTGATCATTTATTTGCGTTCTACACTCTTGCAGCTCCTTCTCTTGCCTATCCATCCGTTTCACCAAAGACATGTATAATTCCTTTGCATCAGTAGATAAGTTTGATTGAGTCTGAGATTGAGACTGAGATTGAGATTGAGATTGAGACTGTTCTCCACCACCATGTTCCTCATTGACAGGTTCATCTTCAACAGGTTCTTCAACTTCCTCATCCACTTCCGTCCCATCAAAGTAATGGCAACTTTTTACCCACCATTGACATCCACTCTCAACATCAGTGGGATGCAGAGTACGAAAAGGTCGTTTATTCTTCGGACATTCATCCTGTACAACAACAGCAAAAGTTAAATACACAGGCGCAAGGACGCAAGATGAATCTTGCGTCTTCATCAAAACGAGGCGCAAGGACGCAAGATCAACCTTGCGCCTCGTAAATGATGACGCAAGACTACTCTTGCGTTGACCATAAAACGTTAGCTAAGGGCGCAAGGACGCAAGGAAAAACCTTGCGTCCCGTAAACAAACACGCAAGGTTGGCCTTGCGTTGGCCATATGGCGTAAGGTACAGGCGCAAGGTCGCAAGATCAAACCTTGCGCCTTGGTCACGCAAGGACGCAAGATATATCTTGCGCCCATCACAGAACCCATTTTTTTCCTAGATCCTTACTCTGTATTCTTCCAGCACCAACAAAACTTTTATGTTAAAAACAACACTTACCATAACGTTTAGGAGATGCAGGTAATCAGTGACTGAAAAAGTCTCAGCCGATGAACGTTTCCAAAATAAGGCCCTCGGTACTCCATTTTTGTCTGTCTTGTGGGCAAAACTTTTAATTGTTCGTCGATATGCCTCGAGAATCCAAATCTACAAAATTAATTAAATAAATAAGGACGCATAAAAAAATAATATACGATTCAAATGTTGAGGTATTAACCAAATCTACCAAACTTGTTGAGGTATTACCTTAAATGACCACATAAAACCGACCAAAGTATAACCCTTTCCCACCTCTAACTGACTTTCCCGAGCTTGAAATCCATCTTTAACTACGGGGTAAGTGGCATCCCAAATACGATTACCCCACGGGTAGTCATTCAATTTAGCAAAATCTTCGACTAGCCATAGGTATTGTTTGCTCACCACATGAATCCCTTGCTTACCCATAAATGCTCTCTCCACAATCAAAATAATGGCTAGTCGCACGACATCATCATCACTAACCACAAAATCAGCACCATCATATAAAAGCTTTTGGATATCGGTAATTGTAATGTTTGAATTATCTTTACGCTTTGGGAAACAACGTCGTCTAATCGGTGGTGTTTCTACATCATAACTTCTTGGAATGTAATGTGCCATGTCCGTGCGACGACTAAACTTAAACCCCGTGATGAGACAAAATTCCCGCCTACTAAATCTAATTTTGAAATTCGGACGGAAACTAAACCATATTTCCTCATCATCAGCAGGGTACTTTTCATCTATTCCTATCGGTCGCTCACTCTTTCTTTGGAGCATTGCATGTACAAGGCCCGGATCATTGCCGGTGTAAGTAAGATCTAGCCAAGGACCAAAACAAGTTCCCCTAAAAAATTTTTGTTGATTCTCAGTCATCGATGCCTTTAGTTGAGGTATAACATTCAGCATATTCTTCATCGTCAACTTCGCCTCAACATATCCCTGAAACAGACAGTTTTTCAGGAAAAAAATACAGGCGCAAGGACGCAAGAAGCACCTTGCGTCTCGTTTATCACACAGGCGCAATGACGCAAGACGTTCCTTGCGCCAGCTGCTACGGACGAACGCAAGGACGCAAGACTTTCCTTGCGCCTATACCAGATTCTAGTTTTAAGGCCTAAAACAATCGTGTTCTAGTTTTTATAAATTGTTAGCTTCCAAATACTGTAACTTTAGCAAATCTAGCAACACTATAAGTGAGTTTTGCATCACCAAGCTCGTTGAAGCATTTCATCGAACACTTGGTGTGCAACAAAAATTATATATCATTTTCGACATACAAATGGAGTAATCGAACGGAGATAGTTGAAAGGAAACACTTACCTGTTCTTGTGACATCTTGATCACCTTTTTCGTCGGTTTTTTTTCTATTCCTTGTTCTCAATCGTGTTGGTGACGGTGATGCGAATGGAGGCGGTGATGGTAACGGTGGGGAAAATGTACTGATGGCGGTGGTGCTGGCGATGGTGGTGGTGGTGGTGGTGGTGGTGATGTGGTGAGTCTCAGAAGAAAGGTCGCAAGGGTAGACGGGTCGCAAGGGGGACGCAAGTGCAAGGTACTTAGTAATCGCCGTCGGTCGCAAAGTGGTCGCAAGAGATGAGTGTCGGGGTGTGTGTGTGTGTATGTGGTGTGTGATATCTATATTTGACCTAAATTTTTAACACATGGACGCAAGGACGCAAGTCGCAAGGACGCAAGTCGCAAGGTCGCAAGGTCTCTTGCGCCTTGCGCGGGCATTTTGTCAAGTTTTTTTTTGGTTGGGTTCCAGCTCAGAAAAGTCCAAAAAAATGGGTATTTTGGTGATTGGCCCTTTGGGAATTAAGTACTAGGGGTAAATGTTTGCACGTGAGGATTGAAGATGTCATCCAACTCCCCACGATTGTAGGCTCCACGGATGCATTATGTTTACCACTATTTCCATGTCTCATGAAAGTGTTAATAGTTGGTTAAGGTCACGTATCAATATTAGTATTTGCATCAGTGTAAATTGTAACTTTAATTTTTTTTGAATTTTTTTTTTTTTTTTTTTTTATGGATTATCAGTAACTTGCTCCAAAGATTGTCTATTCTCGTCTTGTTTTCTTGAGATTTTAGCCAACTCAAATCGGCTATTATCATGAACCCTGATCCACTGGCACCAATGTGCCGTCATCTCCAATCATCGTTGCTGACGAATTTATTGTGGTAATTTTCCGGTAAGTGCAAATATTTATTAATGTTTTCTTATCCGTTTAAATGACTGCTTAACTTACATCCAACTAAGGGTGATTTATCTGGTTTATTTAGTTCGGTTAATTCGGGTTTCAAATTTTAGGGAGCAAACTAAAACAGCAGTCCGCATACAAATTTCAAAATTGAAATCGAACCAAACTGAAATAGATAAATTTGATAAATGACTTTTTTTCATATAGAGGTGATGGAAGTTATTGTAATTGTTTTCATATTACGAGTAATAAAATACTAATTTAAGTGCCATAAAAACTGTGGCCTGTAATTGTTGAGTACTTGTATAATATAATATAAATATGACAATGCCAGTTTTATTTATATATTGAAGGTAAACTTGACAAAAAGTTTTTTCTAATAAATAAATGATTGAGAGTAATAATAATAAATTAGGATAAATTAGAAATTTAATCAAATTTGATAGTTATTTTTGAATGTGTATAATTATTTTGATTGATACATATATGAATATCAAACTGAACAATTTCTTTATGACAAAACAACTAATTTTATAAACGACGCACCCAATAAAAATTACTAAATTAGTATAAACTATATATACAAAAATATAGTCTGGTCCTATTACTTAAACCTGTAGGATTAATGTGCAAGGTACAACATATAACTATATGGCCAACTTCATTTGAGCCTTCGAGGTCACACACATATACACCGAGACGTCAAATAAAATATATATATGATGTATATATATTACTCAAGTAACAAAATAGTAAATCGAAATTAATTCATTTACTATTCATGTAAATAGTAAATGAAATGAAATTAATTAATTTACTATTCACATGAAAGCAGATAGAAATTATTAATTATAAGTTACATAATATATCCCTAAAGTATTTGAGAAATACGACTTTGGAAAAGAAAATTACAAAAGAAGTTAAAACGCGTAAATCATAAATACAACTTTCAAAAAGGAAAATATATCCGTGATCCAAATTGATTGATACTCTTTACTTTACTTCATACTATATATATGGACAAGAGAATTGAAAAGAGAGGTAGTAAGAAAAAATAACATTGTTTCATACGGAGTATCATTTTGGATTCATAATATTAATCAAAGGTTGATTAATTATTACTTCAGTTTGGACTAGCATTCATTGACGTTGTTTGAAGTGTAGTGTGGACTATCCTAAGAGACGGTCATATTTTTGATTGTAGGTTTCTCTCCTTCAATCAGTTTCTTCAAAAAAGGTATATCGTTTACTCACTTTGTGAATTACATATTTTGACAATTATTAGTGGTGTAATTGGATCATTGAGATAAATCAATCGTGTGCATGTTTCATTAAATATATGAATATATATAATCTTGTAAATGTTTTTATAAAGACAAAATTGCACGGGGGTCCCTGTGGTTTGTTCAAAACAGCAAACGTAGTCCAAAAGTATTATTTCAACTTGGGGGGGTCACTGTGCTTTGTAATAGTTGCATGGGGGGTCCAATCGACTAACTTCTGTCAACAACTAACGTTTTAAACCCTCACATGCCTGGCACATGAGGGTATTTTCGTCTAAAGCATTTATGTACACCCTTTTAATAGGTAGCTGGAACCATTTTATTTCATTGAATGCAAAATTGTAGTTTGGTGGCGACGATTCAATCTCTGAAACCCTAATTGCATGTAAAAATGGTTAATCCTTTGTATCACAGGCGTACGGAGGAGTTGGATTATGATTTACCCCTAATATACGGTATTAATTTCTACATTCATCACTTCTTTTACAGTATCTACTATTTCTGTGTTTTAGGGCAAAATTATTTGTTTTGCAGGTCGTGAACCTACTTTATTTAGTATAAAGTTACACCATGGTGGGTCGTTTACTCCATTTCCAAGAAGAGAGTATGTGAATGGTCATGTGACATATTTTGATCTCATTGATACAGATAAGTTTTCAGTTAATGAATTGAATGATATGGTGGAAGATTTAGGTTATGATGGGCATAAGGTCATGTTTTATCACTTTCTTAGACCAACAACTAATTTGGATTATGGATTAGAAGCTCTGGGTAGTGATATTGATGTAATTAACATGATTCAGTATGTTAAAGAGGATAGGGAAATAAGTGTGTACATTGAACATGATAACACCACCTTAACAACTTATCAGAGTCCTAGACAGAAAGGACTTGTACTGCAAGAGATTGAAGAGGAGGTTGTTCCTATAGTTAGAAGCAGAAAAAAGCCAAAGTTGCAAAAAAGATTAATGTTGGAATGGCATGAAGGTGAAAGCAGTCAACCTAGTGAATCAATTGTGTTTAATAACACCCAAACTACTGAGCCTGAAGTTTACAAACCAAGTGTCACCCAAGAGTCAGTGTATGACAACATTCAACCTACTGCAGATACATTTGATGATTTAGATACATTTGACCCATTTGATGGTTTAGATACATGTGATTTAGATACAATGGCTCAAATGGAGAAAGAGAATGGGATGGGTGATCCAAATGTTGAGAATGATACTGTTGTTGATGAAGAGAATGTTATACAGGAAGAAATTGTTGATATGGGTGAATTCAGTTACAAAGGTACTAAAGAGAAATCCAATGATAAGCAAGAAAGTAGACAAAAAGTAAGATGTGTACAACTTGATGATTTAGACAATGATGATTTTGAAAGTGATTTTGAGAATGAGGATAACATTGAAGGACAAAGGAGAAGAAGAATTAGGGAGTTACAGAAAGAAGAAATGGAAAGGAGGGGTATGGAGACAAGTTTCTTTACACTAGGCCAAGAGTTTAGTAGTGCAGAAGAGCTGAAGAATGCTATTAAAGTACATGCCATTGAAACTAGGAGGAATATTGTCTTTTTAAAAAATGACAAAAGAAGGGTAAGGGCTGCATGTGAAGGTCTTGTTATTGATATAGTGGGAACCAATGAGGTACAAGTGGGGGTTGGTCAAATATTCAATGAAAAAAGGACAAAAAATGTGAAAGCAAAGAAACAAGTTGCTGATAAAGGGGTATTGAAAGAGAAAAGGAAAAAGAGGAAGCACAATATTAAATGTACATGGGTCCTCCATGCCTCACCAGATCTCAAAACAAATAGATGGTCCATAAAAAGATTAGATGATAAACATGTGTGCCAGTTTACTAGGATTATTAAACATTGCACCTCTGATTACCTCGCTACTAAATTGACTGCTCAACTACCTTCTAACCCTACTATACCAACAAATGCAGTTAAAGTACAACTTGAGGCACAAACAGAATTAAAAGTTTCTAAGTTTAAAGCTTATAGAGCTTTGAAGAAGGCTTTGGATGCAATGAAAGGTGATTATAAAGACCAATATGGAGATCTTAGATGTTATGGACAGGAATTGATAAGATGCAACCCTGGTACAACTGTTAAGATTCAAACACAACTATGTGAATCTTCAGACACAGAAAATCTATTTCAGAGAATTTATATATGTTTGGGGCCACTGAAACAAGGATTCAAAGCTTGTGGTAGGGATTTACTAGGAGTGGATGGGGCTTTCATGAAACAACCTGCCACTGGACATTTATTGACTGCAGTCGGCTTGGACTCAAACAATGGAATCCTGCCAGTGGCATATGCAGTTGTTGAGCAAGAAAATTACAACTCTTGGAGCTGGTTCTTGGATTGTTTAGGCAGAGATTTGGATCTGGATACAAATTCCAACTTTACCTTCATCAGTGATAGACAAAAGGTAAGTTACATACATTACTTGATTTGTTTAGAAGACATATGTATACTTTTAATTTAGGTAATAACAATTGTAACTTGTTTTTGTCCAGGGTTTATCACAAGCTATTTTGAGAATCTTTCCTTGTGCTGAACACAGATATTGTGTGAGGCACATTCATGAAAACATGAAAACAAGAGGGTACAATGGACTTGTATTTAAAAATCACTTATGGAAATGTGCTACTGCTACTACTGTTCCTCACTTTCAAAAGCCAATGCTTGAATTGAAGGAATTCAGCAAGGAATGCCACATCTATTTATCCAAGATCCCACCATGTCAATGGTCAAGAAGCCACTTTACATGTAATTACTTAAGTTACATACTTTGTAACAGTTCTTAAATATTAAATGAATTGTTAAGTTCTTTAATATTTTGTCAATGTTTAATTAACTTCAAACAGGTAGGGCTAAATCTGATGTGCTGTTAAATAATGTGTGTGAGGTTTTAAATCATTGGTTGGTAGATGTTAGAGATAAACCCATTATTACTTTCTTAGAATATGTTAGAGAATACTTGATGAGGAGGATTGTTACAACTAGGGAAAAGATTGCTAAGTGTAATGGGCCATTTACACCAAGTGGACAAAATGGAAGTAAGAATGTGGGTCAAAAGAGGAAGAAACAAGCAGATTCAAGTGGCACCAAGAAAAAATGAAACAAGTTGCTTTTGATGATGTAATGTGTTAAAACATTTGCTTTTGATTAGCTATTTTGTAATGGTTTAGATTTTGTACCAAGGGCAGTTTCTTTTGGTTTGGTATTTTGTAATGGTTTGAATTTAGACATGGTTTAGATTGGTACTATTTTGATGTTTATTTTGGTAGCATTTCATGTAATGTAATGGCAAAACATATCTGTAATGGTTAAGTTTATTTTTGGGCTTATGTATGTCGTGCGTTTCCAGTTTGACAACAACATATTACATGGTTTATTTTTTGGTTTATGTACAACAATTAAAACATCAAAATGGTGCTACTTTTTTCATTCAACAACAAATCCAACAAAAAACAACATTACAGCACCATTACTACATTACTACACTAACATTCCAAAAAACAACATTACAGCACCATCACTACCTTACATCACCCATTACTACACTACTACACTAACATACACCAACAAAAGTATCCAAGTACAGATTACAATGATCTTCATCCTTCTTAATTCCATTAGTAGTTCATTACAACGATCACAAATAGGTGGGTCAATCCAGTCAAAGAAGCTGCATTCAGAAAACTAATAAAACCCTAAATTAATTCAACAATAAAAAGAAAGAACAAAACCAATTAATCAGGGTTAATGTGTTCAGTACCGTTTTTGAACAGCCGTAAAAACGTCTCCCAGGGTTTCGATGTGTGCGGGACAAATAAATCACTGCACGCCTTCCACAATAACAATTAACCATCGTTTGATTGTTGGAGCAAGAGAGGGAATTGTTGGAGCAAGAGAGAGAGTAGAGATGAAGTGTTGAAGCAGAAAAAAATTAAATTTATTGAATGAGAGAGAAGGGGGAGTACAGGTGGTATAAAAGGGTGTACATAAATGCTTTAGATGAAAATACCCTCATGTGCCAGGCATGTGAGGGTTTAAAACGTTAGTTGTTGACAGAAGTTAGTCGATTGGACCCCCCATGCAACTATTACAAAGCACAGTGACCCCCCAAGTTGAAATAATACTTTTGGACTACGTTTGCTGTTTTGAACAAACCACGGGGACCCCCCGTGCAATTTTATCTTTTATAAAATAATAAAATATTATTATTTTAACTATCCGCTGCGTTAATCTGAAATTGGTAAAAGTACACACGGTTTTCCAACAGTGGTATCCGAGCCGCTTTTACACCATCTTAATTGTCGCGTGATTTTTTTTAGATTTAGCTTTATGCTGAATTGGTAACAGTCAAAACCTTTATGGTTTTGAAAGTCAACTTTGTTGATTACCTCATGACGCACGAATAAGATCTGGGAAAAAAAATCACTGTTATAAATTTTGAATTTATTTGTTATGGCTTGAATATTTATTATAATTGTTGATTGTTTTATTTCATGATTATACACATGCATTGTAACCATGGACAAGCCATATTTAAGTTTTAATAATGTAGTTATTAAAATTATGATTGCACACATAGCTCATAATGCCCCGACTTATGTATGATTGTTGTGATTGTTGATTACGGCAATATTATGTCATGTTGATTATTTGTATTATTAGAAAGGCCATTTTGAAGCCAAAGTTGTATTATATTTATTTTTCATTTTCATAGTATTGTATTTAAGTTTATTTCAATTTGTAATAGGACTAGTTTAGTTGTATTTTCAAATTTAAATAAATGTAACAAGATGAAGATTGAAGATAAAATACAACATGCTTTTGGCTTAGAAGATGGCGAACAGGTCAAGTTGACAACGATGGCATTTGTCAAGTTTTCACTTGATTCTTGAATCAAGTGGGAGCTACAATATTACCCTTAGTTTGACCTCTTGATCCCATGTCGGCTCATGAGATCAAGCATAGAATTTTTGGGCTAGGCTATGTGTGTGTGATGCATGATATAGTTGTGTTTTAATTTTGCATTTATATATAATTGTTGATTAGAATATATATGCTAAATGTTTTTGATGAAAACATTAAATAAAACCGGTAACGACTTTCAAATATTAAAATTGATGATTTTAAAAGGTTAAACTCTAACGAGTTCAAAGTTAAATAATTTTGAGACTCAAGTTATATATGTTTTTTTATGGAAACATTAAATAAAATTCTAAACGAGTTTCAAAGATTAAAATTGATGATTTTAAAATAAGTTAAACTCTAACGAGTTTAATGTTAAATGATTTTGAAAGTCAAATAATATATATGGATGACATCTTTTAAAAATGTTTTAAAACGATACACGTTTGTATATTTGTTATTTTTATATCCTATAAATTAAATAACAAATTAGATCACAAACATAATCGACATATACAATTGGTTAAAATATTTTTTAACTAATAGTGTAGCGAATTTTGTGTGCATGCATTATTCGTTGACATAAGCTTTTTTCAAATACCCGTCAAATTTAAGTCATGTCATCCAATGAGCTTGCAAACACTCCTCGTTATTTTTCTGATCTAGTAAGACTAGGTTGAATTATAGCCACGAGGTGGATTTTTTGATCTAGTGAGACTAGCGTGAATTTTCACTGTTTCCAAATTGGACGACTTAATCGTATTCACGGTGATACCTTAGTTCGAGGCAATGATGAGACAAACATGACATTAGATAATATTTTTTTGTTGGACTACATATATCTCTTGGTCCCATAAAGATCTAAGATTTGTACTTGTAATGCAGTTGGTACCCGCTACCTACCAATAGACTCCATAACTGCTAGCTGATCAACAGATGTGGCTATGGAACCTCTGTGTGGATCTTAGGCTTTCGTAAATTAATTGTTTTTTAAAAATATTATAAAAATTTGGGTAGTTAATTTATTAAAGCTCAATATCGAAAATACTAAATTGAATCTTATATCTGTTGTAGATGTCAAATAATCAAAACGTAAACCAAAACACACTTCCTTCTTTGTTGGAGAAGGATAAACTCAATGTTCAAACTTCCTAGACTGGCACTGCAACCTGAGAATTGTTCTCAAGCATAATTGGAAGTTGAATAAAGTTTAGAACCCATATCCTTTCTTCCTGTTGTAGCAGCTACTACTGCTCAGCAAAATGATTATCGAATGTTGTTCGATGATCAGGAAGAAATAGGATTGAAGGGTGAAAAAGAATAAGTCAAATACTTTGTGGAAAGAAAATGACAAATCATTTGCTAGGAAAAATATTCCACCTTCCAAGAAGGAAAGCCAATAAAAGACGTCGAATGTTTCCATTGTGGAAAGTTTGGCAATTGGAGAAGGAAGTTGTCCCATCTTCCAATCTGAGATGAGAAAAGGCAACGCTGGTGAGACTAGCAAATCAGGTATATTCCATATATAGTTATATACTTCTTCTATTGATTCCTAGGTCTTTGTTAACTGGTTGTGGCCTTCACACCTGTAACAATATGAAGGGAATGAGAAGAAGTAATAGACTGAAGAAAGACACACTGGATTTGCAAGTAGGCAAGGGGGATCAAGCTTTTATTAAAGCTATTGGTACCTCTGAACTTACTTCTCTAAGTGGTCTTATTGTTTTGTTGAAACAATAGCATTATGCTCTCAATAAAGTGAGCGACATAGTTTGAAAGATGCTAGTTTTGAACTTGCATTTACACACTTAGGTATTTCAGTTTCTAAGGATAATATATTTATCTTAATACCTATCCACGTGATGGTATTTTTGAAATTGATATGCATAGTGTAATTTCAAATGAGAATTCTGTGTATACCTACATCGCCAAAGTCTTCAAGCAAGACTTGAATAAGACCTATCTATGACATTGTCATATTGGTCATATAAACAAACAATGCATTTCAAAACTCCAATCTAATGGACTTTTGGAATCAATTGACTCTGAGTCATTTGATGTATGCGAGTTATGTTTATGTGAAAAGATGACAAATGCTTCTTTCTCCGATTTAGGTAAAAGAGCTAAAAATCTTTTAGGACTAATACATACTGTTGTATGTAGCCCTTTAAGAACAATGTATAGATTTAGTTAATTTTACTTCATTACATTTACTGATGAGTACAGTAGCTATGATTATATTCACTTGTTGAAGCATAAACACAAAGCTATTTTAACATTCAAGAATATTCCAAAATGAAGTAGATAATCAGCTTGGAAAGACTAT